>NC_135726.1:24097075-24397075 GCF_964656455.1 Halichoerus grypus | reverse complement strand
ATGTGACTTTGAATCTCCTCCTGCGAAGAGGTTACATGTATTTCCTGTCCCTTGAATCTGTGCTAGCTTTGTGATTTGTTCTGGTCAACAGGAAGTGTCTTATGCAGTGTTTTGGTATGTGCTTTCCCTGGGAACCAAACCATTGCCCTATAAATGAGCTGAAGCTAGTCTCTGGGATGATGAGAGATAAGTAACCCAGTCACCCCATCGGCCTAGCTGACTGCCACACAATCAACAGGCATGTGAGTGAAGCTTTTTTAGACAGGTCTGTTCCCAACTGACCTGCCCCTGAGTGCTGACACGTGAGCCTGGCCTAAATCAACCTCGATGGCTGGTGAACTCATGAGCAAGAATAAATACTTATTCTTTAAAGCCCCAGATTTTGAAGAAAAAAAAAAATTTTTTTTTGAACAAGAGCTAATACAGAATTTTTATAAGAAAAGACTTTTAACTCATTTACAGGATAAGAGAAACTTACAAAGAGGTAGTACAGTAACTGAAAACTTATAAGCCTCCCTATGGCACCTGTGCCATTTCCAACAGTTGTGTTTGATTGTTTTACTAAAAGTATTCAAGAGATAAACACCATTGTTCTCATTCCACTAAGGGAATAAACCACCAAAGATGGAAGCTTAGACTGAGTTCACATTCTTCGGAGCCCTGTGAAGCTGGCTAAGAAAGGCAAGGATCCTGATACTAACCCATGATTTTGCTCATGGCTATAAAGATGACAAAGAACAAGAAACAGCTATCTTGTTACCTAGTTCCACTGGGTGAGGGCAAGCATCTGCCCTTCTAAACTTTGGGCTCTTAATGCGTATTGATTTAACTGGCAATCTACTGAGACAGAGAAGACTTTGAAAACTGCCTTAAACATCTAGGTAATGTAGTGAACTCAGTAGGAGCTGTCATAGGACAGTGGGGCTCCTGCTCGGAGGAAAAGAGCATCAAGGTGAAGGAACATCATTTATCAATAAATAAGTGTAGAGGCAAAGATGGGAAGTTTCAAAGGAAGGTATTTATCATGAGATATTGTTCTGTTAAGCTGGCTTTATTTTGGTTATGTCAAGTGATTGATGTGCAATAGATGTGATCATTTTGTCGAAAAGATGTTATCCACACAGTGTCAAGAGTTCACTGTACCATTATTCAACAGCTGCATTCAGATTGACTTCTGAACAAGAGACTTTGAAGCTTCTGTTAATCAGAAATAGGCAATCCAAAAGCAAAGTCAAAAGGAGTGACAAAAGTACTTGATAGACTTTTAAAGTGTTAAGAGAAAGAACCACATTACATAAAATACGAATTATCGTTAAAAGGCGAAAAAAATCACATAAGGCAATAATTGGAAAATCATACACTCTGTAATTTTTTTTGATTATTGACTTGTTATCATTATCTCTCTTGGGGAAGATAATTTCAGGAAATTGTTAATAGCTTTAAAATTAAAATTCTTTGAAAAAAAACTGAATAGTAGATTTCATCTGTAAGAACAACAACAACAAAAAAGCTATTCTGACCTTGGACCTAATTCAAACTGAATATCCTGGAGTTGCTGACATTTAAAAACAAACCAAAACAAAAAAAAACTTTGACATTTGGATGAGTCTCCTATGACAGAGACCAGACTTTGAAAAATGTTTCTCTGATTTAAGAAATGTAATTAACACGTATTTTATGAGCATATACTGAGTGCCACACACTGTTTGAGGCCTTGAGGATATAACTGAATAAAATTGTGACATTGTAGGATTTA
This sequence comes from Halichoerus grypus, assembly GCF_964656455.1. Taxonomy (NCBI): domain Eukaryota; kingdom Metazoa; phylum Chordata; class Mammalia; order Carnivora; family Phocidae; genus Halichoerus; species Halichoerus grypus. The sequence continues at coordinate 24,395,319 of NC_135726.1, read as the reverse complement.
ATTTCCTTTCTTCCTGAATTTAACCAAATTGACTTTGGAAACACTTGAGAAGTCCCACTTTTTAAGACCCTACTAAGTGTACTCATGGGTGTATACAAACTCTGGGCGTGGCTGTGTACTTCAGGGGTGTAAGCCAGGGAATTTGGGAAATACGTCCCATGAAGTTAGATGTATACACAGTGTTGGTTTATAGCCTCATCATTTCCTAGCTTGTGATTTTCAGCAAGACATAAAATCTTTTGCTCCGCCTTCTTCATTACTAAAGTGGGGATTATCATCCTTCCCGTATAAGACCATTAAGAGAATCAAGGTTACTTGTTCTCAGCTTTAAAGAAAATCTATATTATAAGGTGACTAGGACAGTGACTGCATGTAGTAGTTGCTCAACAAAGTTAACAAAGTCTTGAGGAAGAAGGTATTTAGATTTTGGGGTGTTTATGTGGGATTCTTAATTTTGTTTTTCCTTTGGAAATGCAATAATATGACTTGGCTGGGTAATGGAAGGCATGGAAGGTTTTCAGACTCATTCCACTATGTATAACCATGTAGATAGGAGAGTTGTAGACATAGAAAGACCTCTAACTGATGAGGAAAAATGCTTTTGAAGAGGAAGAAATTATTTCTGTGACTTTGTTTTGTTCACCTTATGTCCTTTGGCTTTCATTCTCTCTGTTGCGTAGTACAGGGTTTGGTTTATGGTGGGGAAAGTGAGATATTTGCCTCAGGGACAAAATTCAAGGGAACACCAAAACATTGTTTCAAGGTAAATAATATTTTAACACAGTATATTTTTTATTAAAATTAATGTTAAAAAGTCCACAGTTAGCACACTGTGAATTTTTTTTTTAAAGAATCAGTATTATTTAATTTTCCTTTTGTCTCAGGCAATGTACACACCAAATAGTATGCATTAAGTTTACAGCTCAGTGGATCTTCACAGACTTTGAAACTAGTGTTCAGTTCAAAAAATAGAACATGATCAATATCTCCAGAGCCTCTTCATATTCTCTTCCAGTCAGTAATCCCCTTTCCTCAGGATAACCAAAATCCTGACTTTTAACACCATCAATTTAGCTTCACTTATTTTTGTAATTTATATAATTGGAATCAAACAGTATGTTCTTTTTTTTGACTGGCTTTGGCTCAACATTATGTTTGTGAGATTTATATGTATTTTTGTGCACTTACAGGACATGTATTCTCATTGCTGGACAGTGTTCCACTGTGTAAATAGAACACACTTTATTCATTTTACCACCGATGGGCATTTGGGCAGTTTCCTGTAGCAACTTAAAGAACAAAAAGAATGTGGATACAACAACACAACAAACAGACAAACAGAAAGGCAAATCATACCAAGCAAATGAAACCAAAACAATTATTGTAAGCATTCGCTTCCTTTGTCCTTTTTGTTTTGTTTTGTTTCGCTTCGTTTTGTTTCGTTTGTAATAGCACCTCGGTTATCCTTTGGGAAACTTCTCCCTGTATTCCGTATTGTGCTGGGGGAGATCTTCATAACAATGCTTTTTCCCCACCTCCCAACTAGGTGAGCTTATGACCCAAATTAAAACAGTCCCTGGAGGATTAAGGAGTACACTCGTTGTGATGAGTACCGAGTGATGTATGGCATTGTCGAATCACTGTAATTGTACGCCTGAAACTAAAATCACAATGTATTTTAACTAACTGAAATTAAAATAAAAACTTAAAAAATAATAAGATGGCAAAAGGCAAAAACAAACCCAATTCCTGGAATTAACTTCTTGGCATAGTGATATTCAGCGAATGTGAGCACTAAAAAGAGATTGTGCACAAGTTCCTGCTACTAGTATCTTTGAATATGCTGTAATTCTCCCAGATAGCCAGTCCTTCACCTTTACATTTGATTGTGTGACCTCCCCAGTGTCCTTTCAATCAATTGCTTGGAAAGATTAAGCTAGCCAAGTTATGTTTCTGTTGCTTGTGTCCAAAGAATCTTAACACAGAGAGAAGAATTGGAGCATTTCACATGGGAAGAAAAAGACAGCTAAATATAAAAGGCAGAAAATGTAAAACTGTGTTACTTGTATGTAGGAAGAGTTTTAAAAATTCCCTTAATATGTATAACAGTATGAATTAAAAATATCTGAAAAATCTAATGAGGATTTATGCTTTAAATGGGATTTTAATCGTCATGGCTGACATCCTGTCTCCGCAGGCTTTGGTAAGTGTAATGACCATGACTTTTGGAAATGTCTATGCAGATGTTTTATCACATATTTATAACTGCATTTCCATAAGTATCAGCAGGGTGAGAGCCTTACATGAGCCACTCAGTGAAAAGTGTCCTGCAGCTGTCCTCTCTGGAAGGACTACAGTATCTGATAATGGAGGCAGACCTTCGTGTGGCTTTCCGAGGTTGGAAACCTGTCTAAAACATGATTGGGCATGACTTTAAGGAAGCACAAAGCCCAAAATGTTTGTTGGTAGCAGCACAGAACACAATCTGTCACATTTAGTTTCCTGTTACTGAAGACTTGGAAACTTTCCTGGGGCTTTAAAGAGACACACAATAGCTCATCATGGATTGTTGCAAAAGGACTTGTCAATCCAGTGAGACTCATGCCCACTTGTCTCTTTGGGATACCTGGGAAAGTCACTGTTCTATTATTTTGAAAGGTAAATGTTCCTGTATTTTTTTTTCTGCCTTTATGTTTTTAAGCCTTTAGACAACTCATATAACCATGGTAGCTGAACTTTTCCTATGTTATCATATCTTCTGAGCAGTTGTCAACCACGAGAACATATATAAAAGTCATGAAAATAGTCACTATGAATCTTGTCTACTTCATCTCTGTTCTTTTTGTGTAGAAGAAAAGGCTACTTGATATAAACCATATGTGCCAGCCTGGCATTTGGGGATAAATAGCTCTACATTCAAGGGTAGATATTTTGTAGTTAAATTTAGGATGAGTTTTACATGTAGAAGTGAAATAAATGGAATGTAGTGTCTATTTTTTTCTCCTTAAAACAGGTTCAGTAATCTTGAAGCATCTGTCAGCTTTCTTAAATAATTTCAAAGCTAGTCTTTGCTTGCAAGGAAAGTGTAGGATGCTGGCTGATTTCTAATACCAGTACTTAATTTTAGTTCTACAAATGAATCATGAACAATAGCTCCTTGGAAATTAATTTGGACTTTGTGGGTGCAGAATAACTTTATGTATCTAGATTGCTTAAATTTTACCTATTCATCAAATCTGTAGGCTACCTGTCCAAGGAAGTTTCCTATGATTGTTAGTAAACTCAGTATTTTAATTGAGCTTGAGCCCAATTTCAATCAGAAATAGAGGAGGTCTGAGTTCGAATAAGAGTTTAGTAGTTGTGTGACCTTGAACAAGTTACTTACTCTCTTTAAGCATCTTTGTACTTATCTGACACTGGGGGTGAAAATACCTACCTCATTCAGTAGATATGAGGATCAAATGAGATAATATATGTAAAGTGATTGGAAAATGTATGAAGCTTTACATGCTTTTGTGCTTTGCTGTCTCCAGCTTCAAAACCATTGCATATACTATTCTCTCAATCTAGAATGCCCTCTATCATCTACATAACTCCTATTTATTCCAGTTGCTTCTTAAATGCTCTGAGCCTCCAGATGAAGTCTGGTTCTCATATCATGCACAATCAGAACCTTCTTAATAGTATTTCTCATAGACATTGATTACAGCATAATACGAATTTATTGCATTAAACCCTTGAGACTATAAACTCTAAAATGATAGAGCCCATGTCTATTTTGTTCCCCGTTAGATCACAGAATAGAATTCAGCATTTGGTACATGGTGGAGGTGGTGGAGTCTTACACTCTGTCTTACAATCTTACAATCAGTGCCTTCCCTTAAAGGCCAATAACCCTTCCACTGGTCCTAGTTTTTATGAACAAGATGGCAGTGGTGATGTTGGGAGCAAGGATTTGGAACACCTGAATAACCCCTGGATGGAAGTAGTTTGCCCAAACCATAGATAGCGCTCCAGATGTGGCCTATTTGATCCTCTGCTTTAGACTTTGGAGTGTTGGGTAGAATTTTTCCTATTGTTTTGGGGGAATTTTTTTTTTGTTGCTGCAATTATTTATTAATGCGATTAAAACAGTCATAAATTTTTTGAGGTTTCTTCAAAACCTCATTTTGAGTCCAGCCATATCACAGATTGCCATCCACAATCTAGACTTTTTACCTTCTACCTCATGATCAGCTGTCTTATTGGACATACATATATGTTTACATTGTGTATATATATTTTTTATATGTTATATATGCTTATATATGTTACATATGTACATTGTTTATATATTAATATATATACTGAAGGGAGAGAAATTAATTATCAAACGATTATGCAATCAGTACATGTATGCCTGTTTTCAAAGAGTTGAATAATTCTTTTTTGGGGGGGGCAGGGGCAGGGAGGGGCAGAAGGAGAGGGAGAGAGAGACTCTTAAGCAGGCTCCATGCCCAGTGCAGAGCCCAATCTCATGACCCTGAGCCAAAATCAAGAGTCAGATGCTTAACTGACTGAGCCGTCTGGGCTCCCCAAGAGTTGAACAATTCTTAAGGTATCCAAATAGATGTTTCTAATATATGATGGTGATAATACCTACGGAGTTAGTACAGAGTTAATGTCAGCCTTTAGAGTGAGGACAAAGTCACTAATCAATCCCAGGCCTATCTAATTCCAAAGGCTCCTCACTAGTTCCACAATGTGCAACAATACGGGATGAAGTTAGTTACTTTTACAATTTCTACTTTGCATGCAGCATAGAAAGGACTGCTAAGTGAGAGGAAGCCCCGTATTTCTCAGTCCATGATTATAGAATTTTGCTGCTAGCACAGGACCTGATAATTAAATGTTCAATCATGAGCAGTTAAATGAATATGAAATATGAATATCAGGGCTAATTTGACCAACAAAATAGGCAAAGTCTCTGTTTTCTTGGAATTTACTTTCTGTTGGGGAAGCACACTTGTGTATTTATCATTTAACCACATCTATTTTTAAAATTTAAAAAAAAAAAGGTCTATCTGTAAGAGCACATAGAGGGACCACAGATGTAAGCTGGTCCTTGACAGAAGGAAAGATTTTTCTGGTGAATGAGACACTTTAGATGAGACTCAAGTGCCTTGAAGTAACATGGAGGAACTTTCTTGGCCCCCTTCCTCTTTCATAAGTTACCCAGATCCAGGGTGGGAAAGAGTTTGGCCTGTTGAGATGAGCCAATCAATCAGCTGATGCAACAGAACAAAAGGGAAGAATTTCACAGAAGTATTCACGGGTGAAATCATGGGCTGCCTCTAAGCCTCAATTTCCTTATCTACAAAACGGAGCTAATGGTGATTGCCTACATATCTGATAAAGCTGTCAAAAAACAATGGACACTCAATATAAAGTCATATGTGTATTTTAATCTGATATATAAAGTGCTAGGCAATCGTATAATGTCAAACGCATACCTGAGTTGTACAGTGAGAGAACAATGCGTAATGCTCTTGTGCAAATGCAAAATGCATCTATGTGGAGCCCATGCTTGAGGTATGTGGAACTGAACTTAAATTTTTTACGGGGAGGGACCCGGATAAGAGGAATCTTAACATTTGTTCCACAACTCACAAGCTGAAACTATAACAAGACTTTGAGCAGGGTTTATTTCAGACCCAATTTGACTATTGAGTACATACCAATATGAATGCCAGCATTCATTAGATTTGGGGAGACAGATGGTCTGGACTGAGATAACCAATTAACGTAAAATGTGTTCTTTGTTGGCACTTACCACAAAGGAAGATCTTTTTTTGAAGTACCTTGTTCTTAAAGTTTATTCTATTTTCAGACTAATGTTCCTTTATGTAGAAAGTAAAAGTACTTAAGACGTTTATGGGTAAAATTTTACCTAATTTTTATGACATTTATAGAAATCTAGTGCATATGAATTTTTATTTTTTTATTTTAAAGAATATGAAATAAGATACTTGTAATATTCTGATATTTCATTAATCACATTTTTCATCTGGTAAAAAAAGTATAAGGAAATTGCTTTCCCAAAGATTGCTCATTGAGGTCATTTACTGCCTTCCTAAAAGTCTTTTGTTCAATAGTATAGGTATCACTGGATGTAAGAATTGCTCTGGGTTGTTTGCAGAAGAGAGAAAATACAAATGTATCCTTTATTTACAACACATACCCTTTTAGATCCTGCCTATGTGATCAAACCATGGAAAACATTTTTATAGCTGAAAATGTTCTAAGGGATCTTTGCCAAATGTCCAATTATTTAAGGGTTATTGATGCTTGGGTCACATAGTGAGTGTCCCCTTACCCCTGACCCATGTCAAATCCACGCACAGGAAAGCATGTTTATCTGGAATGGCAGAAGATGGATAGGAGGTAGGACTAGGGCAATATCTTGGTGTCATGTATTTTATCTTAGACCTTGAAAGCTAAAGTTCAGAGATTGAATATTATCTTCTGAGCCAAAGTGAGGTGAGAAATAGACTTTATTGGGTTGCAGAAAGAAAATATTAGAATATGTTTTTATGTATTTATCATCTTTTACAATTTATATTTTAAAACATCTTTTCAGATGTTTTATTTTCTGCATGTCTTATATCAGATATATTAGTGTGGAAGTCCTTATATATTACTTACAAATAAATATACGTACATTGGTGATACATACTTATGTATTTTACTGATGAGCATCTGATGAAAAAGTTTCTCAAAAGTGCCTATGTGGCTCAGTTGGTTAAGCATCTGCCTTCGGCTCAGGTCATGATCCTAGGGCCCTGGGATCTAGTCCCTCATTGGGCTCCCTGCTCAGTGGGGAGTCTGCTTCTTCCTCTGCCCCTCCCCAGCCCCACTTGTTCTCTCTCTCTCTCTCTCACAAAAATAAATAAATAAAATCTTTTAAAATTTTTAAAAATTAAAAAAAAAAAAGATTTGAAATCACTGATCTGGGCAATGAAGTATTGCTTTTAGAAAACAATGAAGAAAATAGAAGAGACGGAGAGAAAAGGAGGAAGAAATAAACATATCTGCGTATCACACATCACATGCTCATGTATATATTATATCAGATGCATAGAGACTGATAGCAGTGACTATCATGTATCTGGAAACAACTCTGTATATGGCCCTACAGCACATGAACTTCATAGACTTGAACCAGGTTACTCTCTAAAGGTAGCTTGATTTTACCCTGAGAGGTGACGTGGGCACCACGAAAGGTCCATATAAGCCTTGGGTGTCATCTTGTTTTGTGATCTATTGTATGTTGTGTTTGTATAATTTATGTAGTTGTTAATGTGCAACACTAGAACATTATATCTCAGAAGTATAGTAGGAGTGAGAAGGTTGAAGGTGCTAATAAGAAGTGGCTCAAATTATTACAGAAATAAAAGCAGAGATGATGGTGATAAGTATAATTATCAATTCAAAATGGCGAGATTAATGTTACCTGTGGTTATGGAATAAATGGCTTAGCATAAAGAATAATTGTGAAGGAGAAACAATAATTTGAGCAAAATATGAAAATATCTTTGCGTAAGGTATAGGAAAAAAATATTTTGGGGAAGCAAAGAATTTTTTTCTCTGAATTGTCTGATTGCAAAAATTATTCATGTACACACATATATAAATGACATAAAAGAGCTGGATGCATTCTTGGTATATTATTTCCCAAGAAAATATAAATGTCGTGGACAGAACATGAAATTTTAATTCAAATGAGGAGCCATCTATCTGACTCCAAAGTCTGGCACTAACAAGCTGTTAAATTTGGAGAAACTACTTAACCTCTCTGAGCTTAAGGTCCATCATCCATTCAGTGGGAATGATAAAACCCAGCTGAGTATTTTAAATGATTCATATAAAGTCCCCAGCTTGTGGGCATATGGGAAGTCTTCAATGAGTGGAAGATATTATCGGAAAATGTCTTCTAATCTATAATCATAATAAAAATATTAGGCAGAGGAATATTTCACCATTCCTGGCACTTAGTAAGGCATGAAGTGAATGTTAGTCTTTTTGCCTCCTTTTTACTTATTCTATTAATTCAAGTAAGAAATGCACAAAAAACTGTTTCATAGGGAAATAAAAGATTAATCATCAATAATTTGCTTATTCTTACATAATGAATGAATTTTATTCATTTAAGCTTTTTTTTTTAATATTCTCTTCCTAGTTTAGAAGTGATAGTGTTTTGACATAGCAAATTTGATTAGTAGTGAAATATTGATATGATCTCTTTTTCATTTTCATTAGAAAGGGTTTTGCAAAGGTATATTAAAAACATGTTTAAACAAAGACAGAAATGTATACATAATGGGAATATATATAAGCTCATGGCTCTTAAGGCTGAGCAAGGATGACCAGAAAACAAAGTGGATGGGAGAGGATTTTTTAGTAATCACAAGATTTCGTGAATGTACCTAAGCTAAGAAAAACAGGTAATACATAGTCCACTGTTATAAGTATGCAGAACGAGGTGCCTGGGTGGCTCAGCCAGTTAAGCATCTGCCTTAGGCTCAGGTCATGATCCCAGGGTTCTGGGATGGAGCCCGCATTGGGATGGAGCCCGCTCAGCAGGGAGTCTGCTTCTCCCTCTCCCTCTGCCCCTCCCTCTCATGCTCTCTCTCTCAAATAAATAAATAAAATCTTTTTAAAAAAACGTGCAGAGGGCACCTGAGTGGCTCAGTTGGTTAAGCAACTGCCTTCGGCTCAGGTCATGATCCTGGAGTCCCTGGATCAAGTCCCACATCGGGCTCCCTGCTCAGCGAGGAGCCTGCTTCTCTCTCTAACCCTCCCCCCTCTCGTGTACTCTCTCTCTCTCTCTCTCTCTCATTCTCGCTCTCTCAAATAAATCTTAAAAAATATATATATTTAAAAAAAAAACGTGCAGAACGAGGTACATTCTGATACTAGCTAGATGAAGAGGTTTGAAGGGCCATCTAGACTGATAATCTTATGCAGTTTTGATAGTAAACTAGCACTGGAATGAAGGAATTATATCTGCCAATCTTGAAAACCCTTCGACCTGATTATTTCATCTTTCATTTTATCATGATACTGTTTTGAATTATCTGGGATGAAAATTCTTTAGTTATTTCTTTTTATAACTAAAAAAATATTTAATGAATAAGGAAGTTAATAAATTTCCTGGCACTAACAATATGTACTATATGTAGGAATTTCCACGTGAGCTTGCGTGTGTGTGTGTGTGTGTGTGTTTGCCTTTTCTGAGAAGCATATGGCTACAGCAGAGGTTGTATAGGACTCTTCAAGCATGCAGGAGTGAATGGGGACACATAATGTCAAACATAATGACTTTTTCTAGGAAAGGGATACTGCCCTTTTATTGATTAAAGAGTTTCAATATGTATTCACCAGTGGTGCGTGTGTGTGTGTGTGTGTGTGTGTGGTGGGGTATATGAAGATGACTTAACACTAATTCATTTCTTCTGTACTCTATTGCTTAAAAGGTCATAGGCAGACAAAGGTTATGAATATGCTTTCAAAATTATGCTTCAGAGTATTCAAATTTAAAAAAATGACTGGAGTCGATTGTAAGGGTAACGTCAGTTCTACAAGAGAAAGGGTTGGTAGAGGCCTTCCTACCTTGGGGCAGAATCACAAAAACGTATGATTTTGTAATAGATGCAAAGGTTGTCTGCAGATGGAGTGTCCTATATTCTTCACCGCTTGCCATCTAAGACAAAAGTAATCCTCTCTAAAGGGTGTGACCAAAGCTTTGAGGTACCCGAATTCTTTCATAAGACGAGGGGTTCGTGTTGTTCAGGCTTTATTCTAGAGAGGACACGGTTGGTCCTAAAACCTCAGAACTGAGATTGAAGGTAGTAGATGAAAGTCACCTACTTCAAACAAAGGAAGAGCATTTCTGAAACAGAGAATAAACTCATGACTGGTTGAGAGGAATGGATCAGAGAAACAAGAACAAACTCAAATTATTTCCAGGAAGAAGGACAATTTAAAGCAGCCCACAGACAAGGCATGGAATTTTAAAAATTGTTGTTTTGAGATGTTTCCTTAGAGGTGGTTAACGGAGGCCCTTCTGAAATTCTTGTCTATCACCAACAGCCAATACCTTGTTAATTAGTGTACTGTGAATTTGGTAATGTCTTATTAGGTGGTGTGATGGGATGAATTCTGAATTACAAAATTGGAGATAAACAAGATTTGTGAATTGGCTCAAGTAATTTAGAGATTTGCTACTCAATGTGCAGAGCAGTGGTGACATTGCAACCTGGGAGCATGTCAGAAATGCAGAATCATGGGGCACCTGGGTGACTCAGTCGGTTAAGCATCTGCCTTTGGCTCAGGTCATGATCCCAGGGTCCTGGGATCGAGCCCTGCATCGGGCTCCCTGCTCCACGGGGAGTCTGCTTCTCCCTCTGCCTCTCTCTCTCTCTGTCTCTAATAAATAAATAAAATCTTAAAAAAAAAAAAAAAAAAGAAATGCAGAATCTCAGGCCCTGCCACAAGATGGCTGCGTCTGAATCTATAACAGGATCCCTAGGTGAACCATATGCATACTAATTTTATGAACATGGGTTTAGAGAAATCCTCCATCTTTTTTTTTTTTTTTTTAATTTTATTTTTAAGTAATCTCTACATGTGGGGCTCAGGTTCTTGACCCTGAGATCAAGAGTTGCGTGTTCTACCGACTGAGCCAGCCAGGCACCCCTGAGAAATCCTTCCTCTTTTATTGAACAAGTTATAAGTGTCTAGCAAGACTTTAGGGATAATGGCTTGGGTTACATCCTGAATCAGCCCCGTGTCCAGTCATACATTTTGGATTCTGTCACCCAAAAGAGGGATAGAATCCTGCCTCTGGAATCTTGGCATCTGCTTCATTTGAATCTTCTACTGAAAGTGCTGGTGATCATGATTGCATCGCAAATGAAAGCTGAGATTCAACAAACCGGGGTTAGACTCTTTGGGGGTCGCTGTTTATGATGGCTGCCGTCATATAATTGTTAATAGTGTCCTATCTTACACTCAAACATATCTGGGTTTGGATGATAAAGTACATGGTCACCCTAAGAATGGGTCGTGTAATTGTTACTTTTATACTTGCTGCCTAATAGACGGTTGGTTAATAAATTTATGATACTTATAAAAAATAAAACAAAAACAAAAACAAAAAAAAACAAAAACAAAAAATAAAATAAAACAAAAACACACCAAAAAGACTCTCCAGATATTTATGTAGACCATACGGAAAAATCTTGTTGGCAGTGATGGGTAACAGAAGATAAGCTCGGGAGAGAGAAGAGCTGTCCCCCCCCAGGGACTGGCTGCCATCACTTCGGTGCCCCTCCAGAAGGGCGATTCAGGACGTTTTCTAGGAACAAGTGACAGTCCACTGCAGAGCGGCATTCAAGCCTCTGACTCTTGCAAGACAGACACGTGTTTCCGATTTTGAAATGTCATTTCTTTGCAGATTCTTCTCATTTTGGCCTCAAAGGCTTTAAAGATTGTTGGGTCAAGTTTTATTCAGAGTTCAAGTTGAAGGTATTGTGTGTTCCCTGCCTTTCACATTCTCTGAGGGAAGAAAGATTTACCAGCTGTTTGGCCAAGAAGCTCAGTCTTTGATTACACAGGTGCGATTTCATTTCTCACCTCTTTTTTTGTGTGGGTCAGCACCACTGCAGCGACCCCTGTGACACTTGTTTCATGGGTAGTCTAACCTGCTCTCAAAAAAGCATTTCTGCTTGCTTAAGAGAGTGAGCATTGCCGCCTTTATCTCTTTGTACCATCTCGTATCTTTTCAAGTTTAGGAAACCCTTTAGTAAAATCATGATTTTTCCTACCACCTCCCAACAAATATTTCAAACAAAAATAGTTAACTCAAAACAAGAACGAAAAATAGAAGGAAGTTCCAGCATTAGCCATCTTCTGTAAAACTCACATCAAATGAGAATATTTTAGATACCACAATAAATATTTCTAATAGTCTTTTTGAGGTTTTAAGTACTGATTTCACATAAATGTCAAAATATTGTTTGGAGACACACAAACATAGAGAAATGGTAGGCATATTTTTGTAATTAAAAAAAAAAATTCTGGGGGCGGCTGGGTGGCTCAGTTGGTTAAGCGTCTGACTCTTGATTTTGGCTCACGTCATGATCTCAGGGTCGTGAGATCGAGCCCTATGTTGGGCTCCGCACTAAGCAGGGAATCTGCTTGAGACTCTCCCTCCCTCCTCATACCCCACCCCCCGCATGCTCTCTCTCTCTCAAGTAAATAAATCTTTTTAAAAAATTCTGTTTTCCCCTGACAAAGCCAGAAAAATAGTAACAAAGCAAACTGTGCAATGATAATCAGTATTACTCATGTGGCTACTCGTGTATTCACCCAAAATCATTGTTAGGAAAGATTTCCAACACAATGGAACACGTTCTCAACATTAGCACCACCCTCATTCTGTGTTAAAATCGACAAAGACAATAAGATTAGCAAGAGGAAAAGAATCAGATCACTATCCCGCTGTATTCTTGACTTTTCTTTGAAAGTAATTACTTAACTCTTGTAGATGTTTCATGTCTGTTTAGAATTAACAATCTGCTTCTCTCTAAGGCCTTTGAAATTGATTACAATAAAACCACTTTTATACCCCTGTAAAGGGTATGCAGAGATTCAGGGGAAGTTGGAAGATACCATTAATCGAAAAGTGATCATTGTACTAGGAGGCAGAGCTGATGCATTTGCCCAGTGTATTATACTCTGTGCTTCCTGGCAGCCAAGGCAAAGAGGGAGAGAGGTAGAAGGAAGGAGGAGTGAAGGAAGAGAAGGTGCAGAGGCCTGCTCCTCTTCACAAAGAGGTACACAAATTCTGTTGTATAAACAGAGCCCCAGCGCTGACTGCCTGATCGGTGTCTCCATGTAGCCTCAGCCTACTCTTTAACATTGTTCTCTGTAAGTAAAATTTATGTTAGGGCATATGTGTTGCCAGAAATGTGTCCCTGCCTTACATATTTCACTTTACGGTGTATTACTCACATTTGCTCTAAAATACAGTAGTTTTAACAGCTGTCTCTAGTTTCTATCGAAGTACCCTAAAAATCCTATAATAATATTTTCCACCTCATTTCCTCCTTTCTTTCCACTGCATTGTGATAAAGCACTGTGTCCGATAAGGGAAAGTGACAGGCTTGTCAAACTCTCTAGTAAGCATTTGCATACTGTTATTTTATTCAGATGATTACAGCAGCCACCAGAAACTGAAGGAATTTACTTTCCCTAAATAATACATTTTCACTGATTATGGTGTTTTATCCTATAATCTGTCACTCACAAACTACCTCTTTTGTAGCTCTGGGTTTTTTGGTGGTTTTTTTTTTTTTTTGTAGGGAAAAATGTTCTTTATTTGTTACTATAAAATATATTGTTAAGGAAACAAAAATCAAGAGAACACTGGGCACCATCCTTATTTCTGATGAGGGATTGGGTAATAGTCATTAATGTGAATACATGGATAAACCCACTAAATACTTTAGTGTTTTTAATCTCAGAAGATGAAAGTGCTTTACAAATCTTAAGCAAATATTGCAAAGGTCAGTGGTGCTTCTTCAAAAGACTTTAATAGCTGCTTCAGAAAAATCTTATTTCTTGTCCACAGGTCACTTAATATTGCATTTGTATGAAAAAAGAAAAAAAGAAAAAAATCCCTCACTCAAATGTTTCCATATTACTCACTCTGAAAAGGGTAGAGTATCTTTTAATGCTTTTGAGCTTATTTCTCAGGTTCATTCATTCAAAAGATGAAATTGGTAGATTCAACCATTTTTCTCATCAGCTTTTGTGGTAGTCAGTGAAGGCTATCAACCAGAAAGCTCTGTTAGAAATTATTCTAAGAGCTAGATTCTTTCCTCTAATAATTATGTATTAGAATGCTTACTTCAGGAAAAAAGTAATTTTTGCAGGAGGGGACAGAGATCTTTACAAATATTCCAAAACATTTGCTTATAGTAATAGGTACAATTTACAACTGAGTTCCTGTCAGCTTGTCTATTCACATGCAAAGAGCATGGTCTCTGGGATCAGATATATCTGTGTTTTGATTCTTATTCTTTTCTTTACTAGTTCTGTTTCCTTTGAGAGTTATTGAAGTAACTGAAATTCTGAAAACTGAAATTCTCATCTGAAAAATGGTAAAAGCTACCTAATATTATTTTTCTGCCATATTTAAGAGTGTGTGTCTTGGATCCTTTACATTGGAAGAGGTTCACCCTCTGCGTAAGTACATAAAGGCATTTTCTTTTACCTATATAGAATAAAGGAAACTAGAACAAATTTTTCCTGTCCAGAAAGATTAGGCCTTAGTGATATGATGATAACGTTAAGCAAAGCAGCTGACATCCTCAGGTGATGCTCAGACCTTTCTGAATCAGCAGGCCCTTCATCATTTCTTATAACATATGTGGGATTTTATTCCAAGGCTAAGCATCTCTTTCTGTCATTCTGTGTCTGTCTCTCTGTCTTTTACTGAAGACAGACTTGCAGAATTCTCTGTTCCTGGTGTAGAGGTATGTATCTAGATTCAGCCAGCTCTGGCTGTAAATCCTAGTTTAGCACCTTACTAGAGATATGGTATCCAACAGCTCACTTAACAACTCTGAATATCGTTTTCCTTATCTGTGAAATTGGATTTGTAAGAGTATCTACTGCATAGAGTAGTTGTGAAGATTGATTTTAAAAACTAATATTTGTAAAATATAAAAGGTGAAGTCCATGAGACTAGGACTGTATAAAATGTCATGAACTTCAGCAACAGCTCCCTCCCGAATAGGGAACCTGATGCAGGTTCGATCCCAGGACCCTGGGATTATGACCCCAGCTGAAGGCAGACGCTTAACTGACTGAGCCACCCAGGTGCCCCAAATTCTGAAATCCTTTGAAGGTGGAACAAAAGCTCTTCTTTATTTTCTACTGCCTCCTAGTGTTCATAGATCACTACCTGGACCCATAGTCTCTTCCCACCTCTCCTCTGTCCCCCCTTCCCAGGACCCATTCCTTCTTCGTTGTCTCTGGCTTTCCTGTCATTCAGTCATTCCTGTACACAAGGATTTCCCTTTGATGAAGCTGAAAGTAACTTGAGTCTTGCACATTAGCAGATGGGGTGACAAGAGAGAGAGAAATATCTTAGTTCCCCTTCTGCCTGAGTATCTATGGTGAAAAAAACTACAATGATTTCACTAACAAAAGAGCTGAGGTGGGAAAATCCTTCTTATATTTTAGTTATTATTTAGCACTGAGGATTTGTCAATATCCATTTTCCCAACATTCATTGGCTCTAGGGTGTAGTTTTTGCCAACAGTCTCTGATTCTTATCTTTAGATTTGGAGAAGGCTGAGATGGTCCTATCTGTTATTTGCTAAAGCCTCATCATGTTCCATGACCACAAAGAGGTCAGGATAAGTGTCCTGGAAGGTGGTGAACAGAGGAGAATACACATTCATGACCAAATTTGTATTTTCTCATTAGTGTGAAAATTTAAATGAAATAATTTTATAAACACCTTTGAGCAGTGTTGATATATACTTGATTGATAATGTTTCCATTATCCTTATACAATATTCTAGTTGAGGGAAGACAACAGTTCTATATATACTTACCACTTATCCCTTCATATGAGCAGAGTCTACTAAACTATAAGTCTACAATTGGTGTTTAATAATGAAGGTCTAACAAGGATTTTAACATCTTACATATTGAGGAGACTAAATGATTGTCATTTTTGTGTTGCTGCTTCTATTCACCATATTCAAATTTCCACAAAAATGCTTGGCAAGATATTTTAGTGGAATTACGCCATGTACCAAAATGAAATTTACTGACATCTCAAAACTAGGGGCAAAAGGACTATTACATTTCTTTAAAATTGACAGTGTAACATTTCTGATTTTATAGAAAATAGAAACACTTTTATTTTACACCTCTGTGTAATTATTGCTTGTTTTTCTTTGCTTGTGTGTATTGCATTTCCATTACAATTGAATAAATAACAAAAGGCAGGTATTTCCCTTCTGCTTTTAGAGCTCTGTTGCATTGCACGTAAATTTCAGAAACAGCTTTGTTTCTAGAGACAAGACTTCCTCCTCTCAAGAATGCAGCCATTGGTTGTAGCACACGTACATTGTTAGCTGACAGGAGATACAAAAATGTAAGCCTGACCTTGAAGTCAAATGTGTTTGTTTATAAACACCAAAAGCATTAGGGGAAAAAAATGTTAAGATTTAGAAACAATTCTCACTTTGTAACTTTTTCAAAGAGGGGGAAAGTAGTTAACCCTTCCAGATTCTGATGCAGTGTTGAACATCCCATGTTCTGGATATGGATGTGTTATTTCTCTCTCTCCTTGGCATCCCCTGACTATTTGTCCCAACATAACATGCCATTGGCTTTTTCTCTTGCTTGGGGTGGGGGGGGGGGGGGGGTTGGCAAGCAGCATATTGTTCATGTTGATCATGATAAATACCTATTTCTTCATTATAAAATAATTTGTAGTCATCAGAATCCCCATCGAATCTACAGACTTGTCTTTGTTTTACAAAGCAGTGGCAAAGGATTGTACTTTCCTGATACCTTAATTAAGGCTAACTAGAAATAAATCATTTGCAAAGATTGCAGTAGGAATTTAAACCATATATTGGTAACTTTCCAAATTCACATAGATGAGTAAGAAGAGTACAATAAAAATAAGCATGATGAAGTTCAAGCTTGTTTCCAAATCCAAATAGATCTTCCAAACAAAGTTGAGGTTAGAGAACCGAATTGAACAGCTGAGAAGCAGAAAACAACCAATTACAAATCTACCATCTCTAGTGGCAAGGTGTCGGAACCAGGGTATGGGATAAGGCATGATATGGGAGAACAAGCCTGAGTTTTGAAGTCAAACATAATTAGCTTTGAATCTCAGTTCTATCCTTCCTTAGCTTTGACTTAAGCCTATTACTCAAATTTTCTAAAGTCTGTTTCTTTTGTTGTTCTTTTGTTACAGAATGTAACATGTACCTCCCAAAGCTTTTGAAGAATCAAACCAGAAAATATAAGTAAAATGCTTAGCACCCTGTCTCTGACACATAGTGGGTATTCAAATATTTATTCCTTTCCCCACCTCTTCTTTCAGAAAATCGCATTAATTCCTGCTACCTGTTCTTTCTACCATAACATTTTGCTAGTGCTAAATTAATCCTTCTCCATGTTAGTTTCTGAGATGAAGGCTTTATCATTTCCTGTACTTCCTTTAATTGTGTTTGTGTGTGTGTGTGCACCCACATGCAGGGTCTTGCCTCCATTCAGTTGCTCTATTTTCAGAGAGTTCTGACGTAAGTTGTGGGGGCAACACAACAGTAAAATTTCAATTTGCAAAGGAAAAATATGACAAAGATTTCTTTGCAACTCTTCAGTGTCATCCATCAAGAAGTCACTGGTATGTTTTCAAAGGAAATAGCCTCCTTTTTTTTTTTTCCCCTGTGTGAAATAAATTAGAAAAGTCTGTTCCTTGAAAACTGCCAATGATGGGGAACTTCTCCCGTTATTAGAAGTCCATAGAATTATCAGACAGCTCTAATTATTTAAAAAAAAAACAAAAACAAACCCAGAATCTTTGGAGTAAGCCAAGATTGTTGCATCAGAATGCAGAATTATTAGCACTTATAAAGAGGCACTAAGAATAAGACAAGTATTTGAAGAACTGTCCGTTTACAGAGGCATTAAAAAAAAGAAAACAGCTCTCCCATACTTGCCATCTTCAGAATGAACAAAGATTTTTATTTATTTCCAAACTGAGTATAACTTTGGATGACACATATATGTTCTAATTCTGGCTTTACTAGCTGTAAGACCTTGGGAACTCTTACTGACTTTCTTCTTGATTCTGTTTCTACTTTCATAGAAAGTAAGATAAATGAAGTTGCATCTGGGCCATGGGAGATGCCCAGTAAATAGTTATATGTATTCATGTTTACCAACAGAACTTAGGTGATGATCTTCTCAAGATAATACTTAGACAAAAGGTCTAAGTATTAGATATTTTAATTCTTAATTTTTCTAGTTGGGAAATTAGAGAACTTAATTCCATCAAGAACACCAAAGTAGTCAGTAGTGGAGCCAGGATTTAGAATCAAGCCCATCACCATCTTTCATACCATGAAACTGTGAGGGCACTGCAGAGTGATACGGTGGCAGGCACAGAGGTTTCTGAATGGTCTACCTTGGTTTTTAGCGCCTCCACAGCCAAGTGTGAGGTAAGGGGAAATCCAGACTTTATACAAAGGGCGATGTGGTAAAGCAGACTTTCCATATGATATTTGTGTACAATGAGGGGGAAGAATATTAAACATACAAGAAAGATTTGACATTCATCTGTCAGCTGTATTCCTGCAGCTTTTCATTCTTCATTACAGCTTATTGAGATTGTTTTGGATCTTGGCTCTGTTGTTGATTTAAAATCCACATGTATGTGGTTTCCATAACTTTATCCAAGTCTTGGATCAAGACAGAGTCAAAGATGAGACGCCCTAGTGAAATCTATCACAAAGCACTTACTGAATGTGGTCTCAGTGAGCTGTAAGGCATGGTTTTCATATTCATGGTATATTTAGAAGCCCATTGATCTGAATCACAGACTTGTAATGTAAGCTTTTGCTGTTTGAAATAAAGGCATGTGACATCTGTGTCATTTACTTATATGAAATTTCTTTCAAAGACAAAGGTGGTAACCAATATTCAGAAACAAAGAGGTCCAGGAAACATCTGGTTTATTTGTCAGTTTTATCCCTGGTATCCAGCACAGTATCTCAAACACATAATTGCTCAATTGATATTCATGAAATTAATTATTTTTATCAAGCCATAAAATTAGTTATTATAGTCAGTACAGCATGATTTGTCCCTTTCTTCTGTTTTCATCTAAGTGCTTGCTATAGGGACTTTCATTAAATATGCAATGCCAAACAACACAAAACTAACTCATTATAAAATTCCTGAAAAAAATATTATGAGTGAAGTCTGTTTTAGGCCATAATAGAGCTAGACCTTGACACTTAGCCCTGTGATCATCTGTCTTTTACTTCCATAAAACTAAATCTGAATTATGAGTCTTGGCCTCAGAGACCTTCTTGGAGAAATAACCACTGATATGTCATTTGCTTAAGATATATTCTGTCAGTCAATCCTCTAGATGTTCCACTGAGGTGTGTACTATTTCTGGCCTAGTTTTACAGATCAATAAAATTAAGTTCAATTTGTGTTTATCGAGTTCTTCTATTGCTAAGTGTTATTTCTCATGATTTTGTCTTACTTATAGACCTTGTAGGAGTTTTGAAAGGTTTTAAAGGCTGAATATGAGAAATCAGTGATTAAAAATAAATTTTTCATCAGTCAACTTTTCCTAAGCTTGGAAATGTCAATTTAGTGGTCATTAGGAGGGAGAATTTCAGGTAAAATAGAGATTTGGAAAATATAATTTAACCATTAGTAAATCCAGCCCCTTTCCCCCAAAGAAAGAAATTATCATGAAAAATGAAATGAAAATATTTAGTAATTATTATCAACTCACAAGAGGAACCTCATCCTGGTATCAGAATCCATATTTTACAATGAAAACAAATATGTAAATAATTTCTCTGTTACTGGTTTCTATAAATATATTTGTTTTTATTTTCTTGTCATGAAATTACTATTTCATTAAAAAACATTTTCCAGTGATCTGTATATTTACTCTTTTGAGAGAATCATGCTTTTGTACTGTTTTCCCCCATTTTTCAATTTAAGGACAATCACTTGGAACTATGTTTTGACTTTTACCAGGATGATCATGGTTTATGAGTTAATATACATTATATTGATACACATTTATTTTTTTTTAAGATTTTATTTATTTGAGAGAGAGAGAGTGAGAGAGAGAGTGCACGAGAGGGGGTAGGGTCAGGGGAAGAAGCAGACTCCCCACTGAGCAGGGAGCCCAATGCCAGACCAGATCCTGGGACTCCAGGAGCCAAAGGCAGTCACTCAAGCAACTGAGCCACTCAGGTGCCCTGATACACATTTTTTTTTTAATATTTTATTTATTTGAGAGAGAGAGAGTGAGTGTGCATGGGTGGGGTGAGGGGAGGAGGGAGAAGCAGACTCCCCATTGAGCCAGGAGCTGGATGCTGGGCTTGATCCGGGGACTCGGGGATCATGACCTGAGCCAATGGCTTAACCAACTGAGCCACCCAGGCACCTGATACACATTTAAATTTATGAAAATATTTCAAAAGATTCTGATATGTGTAATTTCTAAAAAACATGGTCTCTAGAAGAATTCTTAAATTGAGTGTCACCCAATGCTTACTATAGTGTTTGCCAGATAGATAGATAGATAGATGTAGAGATATATCAATTTTTTTTTAAGAGAAGTCACAGAGAAATGAATGCTGGGGAGATACTAGCAAAGCAGCAAAGTTAGGATACATATCCCGTAGTTAAATGAGCATGCAGTGTGGAAAAGGGGTCACTTATAGGTTAATTCATTGAGTGGAAAATCTTTCCAGTCACTCATAGCTACTCTGAGTTCAATGAAAGTTTGCTTTGAAAACATTTTAATTGAGTGCTACTAGTTAACTAGAATTGGCTTTATAACATAGATGGTTCTTTCTAACTATTAGATAACATGAGAGTTTTACAACAAAATGATCACCACCTTTATTATCTGTGACATTTTGTGATGCAGATGTTTCATTCTTATGCAAAATGTAATAGATAATTGTTATAAAATACTATGCTGAAATTAGGCTGATTATTCTATTTGATTTAAAATGTCATGTAGTAAAGGTTATTTTCACTCATTAAGATTAAATGCAAGTGGCCATATGTTAGAACAATCTTTTGAATTGAAAGTATACTCAGCTGAAAATTGTCAACAAACTCAGAAATATCCAAAGAAAAATAGCATTCTTTTTTATTTGCCAAATCATCTTCTCTCAATTACAGTGTCATTATGTTGTACTCATGGATGACACTTCATTATGACAAATCTGATCTTGAAAACAGTAAATCATTCTATATATAAATTTGATGGCATTTTGATATTAAAAATGTGTAAAATTTGTCAATACTCCAGAAATGGAATATCAGCGAACAGGATTATTGGTCTACTCAAATAATAATGTAACCATTAAGAGGATAACATTTTCCAATTGCAATTACATGCCCTAATTTTAAAGGGGCTATCATTTACAATAATTTGGCAGATTTGGTCCATATTTCTTTCAGAAATTCATTTCTTCATTATGCCTCAAAACAATTTATGGTGCATTTATGTTGGTGAAGATAATTTGCTTATTTTATTGTGAATGGAAATCAGTAATTACATACAATCCCATTTTCTGCAGACATAAAGTTAATTCATGGTACTAATTTTATACAGAATATTAGCTTGTGTTAGTTATGATGAAAATGTAACTGTGGTAAATGCCTCCATTATAACTGAATTTCCTTGGACTTGACGGGAAAAGAAATGTTGACTTAATACTAACAATTCCGTAGATGATTTTCTGACAAGCCTGTGGATCAGCCACTCTCCTCACAGTGTTTGGGCAATATTAGAACTGCGTCTGAATGCCACCTTCTCTGTTTCTACGCTTTGTGACTTTGGGCAAGGAACACCTGCAACATAGTAACAATTGTAATACCGATAGGGTGAAGTGAGAAGATAGATGTGTAATTTTAGTTTGTTTCCCATATTTATGGATATATAACCACGGTTTTAAAAAGTGCCTGACAATGAATTAAAAATATTTATCTCCACTCAATTCTCTGACTACAAAATGTTTATATTGGACGAAAGCATACAATGGAAGAGAGAGAGATGGGAAGGAAAGAAAAAGATGAAAGAAGGAAGGAGATAAGAGAGAGAAGGAAGAAAGGAAGAAAGAAACTTAAACTTAAAAAAGGAAAGGAGAAAAGGTAATATTGAAAGCAATAAGAGAAGGATTACTTGAGTTTGTGCTTAGAATCTAATGTTAAAAAACAAAACAAAACAAAACCCAAGAGGCCCAAAATAGAGTCATTTGTGCTAAACCCAAGGTCAGCAAAGCAGGATTTAGTACCTAACCTAATTGTAGTTTCATTCTCTGCCATCAGTAGAATTTTAAACCAATCAGTCTGGAATTTCCTGATCAACACCAGTGAGGTAATCTCCATGATAAACTCCCACCCTTACCCCAAAGGAACATGATGTTGCCTAAAATAATCCTTTCTTTGGTTTATGACTTCCTTGTCCCTGCTCTCTTCTGTCTATAAAAGCCTTCCATTTTTTAAATCATTGTTACTCTTTTTTATTGATGTGTAGTTGCATACAGTGTTACATTAGTTTCATTTGGGTGTATAACAATGATTCAACAACTAGAGTTACTGTCAACACAAGTGTAGCTACCATCTGTCACCCTACAACCACTATTACAATACCAGTGATGATATTCCCTGTTATACCTTTTTTCCTTGTAACTCATACATTCCATAACTGGAAACCTGTACCTCCCACTCCTATTCACCCATTTTTCCCATCCCCCCTCCCCTCCCTCTGGCAACCATCAGTTCTCTGTATTTATGGGTCTGTTCCTACTTTTTTGTTGTTCATTTGTTTTGTTGTTTAGATTCCCCATATAAGTAAAATCATATGGTATTTGTCTCTCTCTGTCTGACTTATTTCACTTAGCATAAGATCTTCTAGGTATACATACACACACACACACACACACACACATTCACACATACCACATCTTCTTTTTATCCATTCATCTATCAATGGACAGACACTTGGGTTGCTTCCCAATCTTGGCTATTATAAATAATGCTGGAGTAACTATAAGGGTGCATGTTCCTTTTCAAATTCATGTTTTTGTTTTCTTTGGGTCAATACCCAGTAGTGGGATTACTGGATCATTTCGTATTTCTGTTTTTAATTTTTTGAAGAACCTCCATACTATTTTCCAAAATGGCTACAGTAATTGGTATTCCTACCAACAGTGCACAAGGGTTCCTTTTTCTCCATGTTCTTGCCAACACTTGTTATTTCTTGCCTTTTGATTCAAGCCATTCTGACTGATGTGAGGTGATATCTCATTATGATTGTGATTTGCATTTCCCTGATGATGAGTGATGTTGAGTATTTTTCCATATGTTTTTTGGCCATTTCTATGTCTTCTTTAGAAAAATATCTATTCAGGTCTTCTCACTTTTTTTTTTTTTAAAGATTTTATTTATTTATTTGACAGAGAGAGACATAGCGAGAGAGGGAACACAAGCAGAGGGACTGGTAGAGGGAGAAGCAGGCTTCCCACGGAGCAGGGAGCCCGATGTGGGGCTCGATCTCAGGACCTTGAGATCATGACCTGAGCCGGAGGCAGACGCTTAACGACTGAGCCACCCAGGCACCCCTTCTGCTCATTTTTTAATCAGACTGTGTTTTGTTTGGTGTTGAGTTGTATAGGTTCTTTTTTTTTTAAGATTTTATTTATTTATTTTAGAGAGAGTGTGAGTGGGGGGAGGGGGAAAGAGAGAGAATCTCAAGCAGACTCTGTGCCAAGCACAGAGCCCGATATGCACCTCAGTCTCACAACCCTGATATCATGACCTGAGCCAAAACCAAGAGTCAAACACTTAATCAACTGAGCCACCAAGGCACCCCAAGTTGTATACGTTCTTTATACATTTTGGATATTAACCCCTTATCAGATATATCCTTTGCAGATATCTTCTCCCATCCAGTAGGTTGCCTCTTAAAAACGGTTTTAAAATATTTATTTATTTGAGAGAGAGAGAGAGAGCGAGAGAGAGCATGAATGAGCAGGGCGAGGAGCAGAGGGAGAGGGAGAGAGAGAGAGAGAGCCAAACAACACATATTTTGCATGTTACATGTATTATATACTGTATTCTTATAATAAAGGAGGCTAGAGAAAAGGAAATATTAAGAAAATTATGAGAAAGAGAAAACACATTTACAGTACTGTATTTATCAAAACCAATCGGTATATAAATGAACCTGCAAAATTCAAACCCATGTTGTTCAAAGGTCAAGTGTACTATATTCTCTTCTTGGAGACCATTTTTTCTTTAATTTAGCAAATTGTGAAACAAAAAATTAGAAAATAAATTAATGTCATCTACTCCCTGAGGTGGTTAGGAAGATTAAATGAAATCATATATATAAAGTTCTTAAAACACACCAGGAATTCAAAAACTATAAATATGAGTTATGAAATATTTTTATGTGATTTTCTTTCTTTTCTTGGATCACCAAGATTTTTGGGAGAACAATACTTTCATGGGGTAGTTGTAAATTACCATAAAAAAACTCTTGGATATTAAGTGGCCAATCTTTCCGGCCAATGATATATATGCAAATTCTTCTTATCTGGTGTTGAAAGAGCTTATTTCTATTGGGGTAGAGCAGATAGGGGCCTTGTTAAAACAATTTGCTGGTGGAGGCAAATGCAGTTTTTAATTAATTAATAAACATATTCATGTTCATGTGTGTCTGTGTGTGTTTTCCACGTATATGGAATCCTGCTGGACAGCTTCTATTTGTCACAACTCTAGATCCACTGGCTATGTTCTCGCCCCATATCCTTTGCCCCGGAAACCTGACCCTGTGAACTACATCGGTGATTTTCAAAGACCAGCATCATCATCACCAGGATTTCTATAGAATGTAAATTATTGGGCTGCACTCATATCTGCTGAAACAGAAAATCTGAACTGAGGAACAACAATATGTGTTTTAAAGCTATTTTGGGTTCCTGGACCCAGTTCTGCTGTGTGTGGGGGGGAGTGGAATTCCACCCCCACATACCACCAAGTGATGTGTCCTACAGTTTCCCCCCACTTCAGCCTCTAGTCACAAACCCAGGTTGTCATATGTGTTTCTGACGTACCGACTATAAATCAGAGGTTCCCACAACCCCTTCTTGAGTTTGATTAATTTGCTAGAGCATCTCACAGCACTCAGACATTTTACTTACTACATCACCGGTTTATTGTAAGAGGATATAATTCAGGAACCCCAGGTGGAAGAGATGCATAGGGCAAGGTACAGGGAAAGGATACAGAGCTTCCATGCCCTCGCCTGGCTCACCACTCTCCCCAATTCTCCATGTGTTTACCAACCCAGAAGCGCTCTGAATCCTGTTTTGGGGGAATTTTATGGAGGCTTCATTAAATAGGCCCAATTAATTAAATCATTGGCCAAGGTCAGGGGAGGGATTGGAAGTTCCAATCCTCTAATCACAAGGTTGGTTTCCCAGGCAAACTGCCTCTATCCTTAAGGTGCAAATGTCACCTTAATAACATAACAAAAGACACGTCTTTGGCTGTCATCCCTTAGGAAATTCCAAGGGGTTTAGAAACTCTGTGCCAGAAACTTGGAGCAAGATCAAATGTATATTTCTTATTATAGGTCACAATATCACAAAGTCCTTTAAGTAATTCAGATGCAAGCTACAGTTTGGGAAATAGTGAAGTACATCAACAAAATTCCTTGGTTTCTGCCTGAGGTCAGCCAAGGGGGAGAACCTGCAAAAGACTGGAGGAAAGGAAGGTTGGTGTTTATCCTCCAGGATCTCTGTAGGATGACCTCAGCTGGCTGCATCACTCTACAGATGGTTAGGGCTCCTATCAGATTGTTTTAAATGCTTAATTCTTTCTCAGGGTTTTGGTCTCACTTCCCTCTCTGACCCTTTCAGTTATATGAGTGAGTGAAGGACATGTTGGCAAGGATGTGGAGAAAGGGGAACCCTCTTACACTGTTGGTGGGAATGCAAACTGGTGCAGCCACTCTGGAAAACAGTATGGAGGTTCTTCAGAAAGTTAAAAATAGAACTACCCTACCATCCAGCAATTGCACTACTAGGTCTTTACGCAAAGAATAAAAAAATACCAGTTCAGAAGGATTAAGCACCCTGATGTTTATAGCAGCATTATCTACAATAGCCAAATTATGGAAACAGCCCAAGTGTCCATTGACTGATTAATGGATAAAGAAGATGTGGTACCGAGAGCCTGGGTGGCTCAGCTGTTAAGCGTCTGCCTTCGGCTCAGGTCATGATCCCAGGGTCCTGGGATCGAGCCCCACATCAGGCTCCCTGCTTGGCAGGAAGCCTGATTCTCCCTCTTCCACTCCCCCTGCTTGTGTTCCTGCTCTCGCTATCTCTTTCTTTGTCAAATAAATAAATAAATATATATTTAAAAAAAAAAAAAAAGATGTGGTCCATATACACAGTGGACTATTAGTCAGAAAAAAAGAATGAAATCTTGCAACATGGATGGAGCTAGATAGTATTATGCTAAGCATAATAAGAGAAAAACATGTTTTCACTCATATGATTTCACTCATATATGGAATTTAAGAAACAAAACAAATGAGCAAAGGGGGGGAAGGAAGAGGCAAGTCAAGAAACAAACTCTTAACTATAGAGAACAAACTGGTGGTCACAGAGGGAATGTGGGTGGGGGGATGAGTTGACTAGGTGATGGGGATTAAGGAGTGCACTTGCTGTAATGAGCACCAGGTGTTGTATGCAAGTGTTGAATCACTATATTGTACACCTGAAACAAATATTTTTTTAAAGATTTTATTTATTTGAGAGAGAGAGAGTGAGCATGAGCAGGGGGAGGGGCAGATGGAGAGGGAGAAGCAGACTGAGCCACCCAGGTGCCCCAAGGTCTTTTATTAATTAATGAGAAAGACATATTGAAATCTTTGTAGTTGTAGATTTCTTCTTAAAGTTCTGTCAGTTGTTGCTTCATGTATTTTAAAGCTCTGTTATTAGGTTCATACACATTTAAGATGGTTGTACCATCTAGATGAATTGATCTTTTAACATAATGAAATGTCTTTCATTACTCATGGTAAGACTTTATGTCCTGAAGTCTATATTGTCTGATATTATAAAATGGACATTTCAGCTTTGATAATTTGTGTTTGCATGATATGTTTTTTTGGCATACTATTCCTTTTTTTTTTATCTGTGTCTTTATGTATGTGAAGAAGCTTTCTTTTGGGAAGCATATTGTTGGGCATTGTTTTCTTACCTATTCTGAGAATATCTGCTTTTTAATTGCCATGTTTAGACTATTTATATTTAATATAATTATCAATATGACAAAGTTTTTTTTTTTCAAGATTTTATTTATTTATTTGATGGAGAGAGACACAGCAAGAGAGGGAGCACAAGCAGGGGGAGTGGGAGAGGGAGAAGCAAGGCTTCCTGCTGAGCAGGGAGCCTGATGTGGGGCTCGATCCCAGGACCCTGGAACCATGACCTGAGCTGAAGGCAGATGCTTAACAACTGAGCCACCCAGGTGCCCCAATATGACAAAGTTTAAATCCATAATCTCCCTAATTATTTTCTATTTGTACCATTTGTTTATTCTTCCTTCTCTCACCCCCTTTTCCCTGCTTCCTTTTGGATTAATCAAATAATTTTAGTTTTTCATTTTATCTCCACTACCTCTTTGATTTTTTTTTTCCTCTTTCAGTTGTTTTGCTAGGATTTAAAATATGTTCTTACTAAAGAGAAACACCTGTACTGTACTTTTTTTTTTTTTAATGTAAAATCTACACCGAACATGGGGCTGGAACTCATGGCCCTGAGATCAAGAGTCACATGCTCTGCCGACTGTGCCATCCAGGCACCCCTGTACTGTACTTCTTTTTTACACATACTTGTTTTTCACCCATGTTGTTAAATATAGTAATATTTGTTACTTTTTATTGCTGAGTACTATTGCATAATATGGATATATTACAATTTGCCTATATAGTCAGTAGTTAATGGACATTTGGTTTACTACCAGTGTTTGGCTATTGTGAACAATGCTATGATTATTCACACATACAAATTTGCATGAATCTATGTTTTCATGTCTCTTGGGTAAACACGTAGAAGTAGAATTGCTCTCTCTCTCTCTCTTTCCCTCTCTGTCAAAAAAAATAAATAAAATCTTTCAAAAAAAAAGAAGAATAGAATTGCCCAGTTGTTTGGTAAGTACACATAGGAAATCCTCATTTTTATCAGAGTTCTAATATGCACATACATTTTTGTTAACATGAGCAATAGACTGAACGTTTGTGTCTCTCCCAAATTCATTAGTTGAAACCTATTTCTCGTGTGATGGTTTTTAGAAGTGGGGCCTTTTGGAGGTGATTAGTCATGAAGAATGGAGCCTTTATGAATGGGATTAATGCCATTATAAGATGAGGCCAAAGAGCTAGCTAGCTTTCTTTCCACCATGTGAGGACACAGTGAAAAGAGAGTTGTCTGTGAACCTGGAAGCAGGCCCACATCAGACACTGAATCTGCCAGTGCCCTGATCTTGGACTGTTCTACCTCCAGATCTGTGAGAAACAAATGTCTGTTGTTTAAACCACTCACTCTGGTATTTTTGTTTTAGCTGACCTAATGAATTAAGATGCCCTGTTTTAGTTTATTCACACTAGTCCCCTGACAAGACAGTTCAGATTTCAGTTACAGTTGTATATTGTGATAATTGCATAAGGCATGTACTTCACTGGTACCTTACTTTAGTGCAATAATTACAGTATAAATACCAGAGGGACCTTATATTCAGTTACCACTCATGCCATTTCTTTCTTTCTTTTTTTTTTTTTTTTTAAGATTTTATTTATTCATTTGACAGAGAGAGAGAGAGTGTACAAGCAAGGGGAGCAGCAGGGACAGAGGGAGAGGAAGAAGCAGGCTTCCCGCTGAGCAGGGAGCCCGATGAGGGGCTCGACTCCAGGACCCTGGGATCATGACCTGAGCCGAAGGCAGACACTTAACTGACTGAGCCACTCAGGTGCCCCATGCCATTTCTTTCAAGTCTGTGCATGGGTTGCTAAGTACACACCCAGACAGCAAACTTTGCAATCATGTTGTCTCTTGTCTCTCAGTGATAAAAACCATGATACATTTTACAAAAATGGGTAATTGAAAGAGGGAACTGACCAGTAAAGGTGAAAGTGCACCAAAGAAAAAATGATAAAGTTGAAAGTGAAATTCAAATGAAATATAAGTGAAATTACAGAAGAAAGAGCTGTTCATGGGTGTGTTGCTTTGTTGCTGCCATTCAAGAGATTTGAGATATGCAGCCGTAGGAACTCAGTGAAGAAAGGAAACATCGACATAAATGAGAAAGTGATGAACAGGATCAAGATGTCCCAGAACTGACTGAAGCAAAAAATCTTCACATGACATTGAAATTGCAAAGGAAAAACTGTTGGAAGTTGATCTTAACTAAAAAGGGAATATTACAATTTGCCAAGACATAGGAGAAAAAATGTTCATTTTGGAGTGTATGTTATACAGTGAGAAGAAAGCAAACACTGTTCAAATTACTACTGAAATATTTTTTACAAAGAATAAAATATTGTCATTCTCACCAATTCCAATATTTGAATTTACAATCTACGAAAGCGTGTATTAGCTTTACCAGAGTTTTTCCTTTTCATATACATTACAGTTGACTCTTGAACAACACAAGTTTGAACTGTGTGTGTCTACTTATGTGGGTTTTTTTTTTTTTGCATACAGTGAAGTCCTATTAATATATTTTCCTTATGACTGTCTTAATAACATTTGCTTTCTTCTAGTTTACTGTAAAAAATACAGTGTATAATACATATCACATACAAAGTGTGTGTTAATCACTGTCTATGTTATTGGTAAGGCTTTTGGTTCAACAGTAGGCTATTAGTAGTTAAGTTTTGGGGAGTCAAAAGTTGTATGTGGATTTTCAACTGCATGGGGAGTTGGTGCCCCTAATCTCCACATGGTCAACTGTATAACTGAAAGTGAGTTTGTGATACTTTACAAAATCTTTAAAGGTCATGAGCAGTAATAATCTTTCTTTGATTATTAAGATTATTTTGCACAGTTTCCGTTTTGTGGTCATTTTTATGGGCCTGCATTACCATACAAAGCCAGGCTGGATATAATAACTTTATAAGATACTGTTATACTCTTTTCCAAATTGGCTGTACAGTTTTGCATTCCTGTCAGCACTGTAAGAGATTTCCAGCTCTCTACATTTTCACCAATATTTTATATTGTCAGGCTTTCTAATGTTAGCTATTATGATGGATGACAGTAAGAAGCAGAGACCCACTGTGGTTTTAATTTGCATTTCTATGATGGCTAATGATGTTGAACATTTTTTATGTCCTTATTGACCATTTGAATAGAGATGTCTTCAAATGTCTTACAATTTAATTATCAGATTGTCTTCTTGTTATTGACCTGTTAGAATTTTTTATATTCTAGATACAAACCCTTTGTTGTATATATGATTTTCAAAAATTTTATCCCAGTCTATGACCTTCCTTTTTCTTTTTCTGATGATATATTCTGATTAGGAAAGCATTTAAATCTTGATCAAAATGTGCACTTGATCTTTTTTTTTCTTTTATAGCTTATACTTCTTTTTTGTCCTTTAAAAAAAATCTGCATTGCATAATTCACAGAGATTTTCTCCTTTATTTTTTTCTAGAAATTTAGTGATATTAGCATTTACATTTAGATCTATGATCAGTTTTGAGTTAATTTTTCTGTATGGGCTGAATAGGTTAAGGTAAATTTTTTCATACAAATTTGAAGTTTTTCCAGTACCATTTTTTGAAAAGACTTCCCATTGAATTACCTTGCCGCCTTTGTCAAAAATCAATTGGCCATAGAGGTGATAATCATTAAAATGACATTGTAGGAGACCAGGGCCTCTGTCCCCACACAAACATCTATTGGGAGAGATGATGGAGGTATAAGCTAACATTATAGTGATAATCATTTTGCAATATGTGTTTAATTGTATCAAACTAACATGTTGTATACATTAAACATGCACCATGCTATATGTCAATTGTATCTCAATTTTTAGTACTTTGAATTTATTACTCTGTTCCATTGACCTATTTGTCTATCCCTAGGCTAACGCCATAGTCTTGTTTATTGTAAATTTTTACAACTTTATTTTGAATGGAAGGTAGTATAAGTAGTTGACTTTTCTTCTTTTTAAAGATTGTTGTAGTTATTGTAAATGCATTGCTTTTTTGTATGAATTTTAGAATCAGATTTTAAATTTCTATGGAAAGTCTTCTTGGGATCTTGTTAGGAATTGCACTGACATATTAATAATAATGTGTTTCTAATCCATTAACATGGTATATCTCACCAATATTTTAATTCTTTTATAAATTTCCCCAAACAGTCTTTTGTAGGTTTTTTTGTGTAGTGGTCTTACACATTTTTGGGTAAACCTAATCCTACATGGTTTAGGATTTCTGATGCTATTGTAAATGACACTTTTTATTTGATTTGCCAGTTGTTCATGGAACTAAATTTTATGTTGCCCTCAGTTTGTGGTATTCATTAATTCACTTGTTAGTTCTAGAAGTTAATTCAGAGTTTCTTTGTGATTTCTATATATGTACTAAAGGACAGTTTACATCTCCTCTGATTTTATAGTTGAATATTTATGCACTTTATTTTCCTTGTGTTATTGTTACACTGGGTAGGACATCTGGGCCAATGTTAAATAGCAGTGGTCAGGACAGCCAATCTTATCCTACTCCTGATATGGAGGGAAATTGTTATTCTTTCAATATTAAATGTGATGTTCATAGTAGAAGTTTCATAGATGTCTTTATCTGGCTGAAGAAATCCCCCCCACCTTTATTTTTTTCCTACTTTGCTATGAGTTTTTTTTTTTAATCATGAACGTAGTTTAAATTTTGTCAAACTTTTTTCTGCAGTTCACATAATCATATTATTTTCTTCTTTATTAATGTAAATAACATTGATTTTCAGTGTTAAAGTGGACTGCAATTCAAAGATAAATCCAAATTGGTCATTTTATTTATTTTTATTTTTATATATTGTTGGGTTCAGCCTGCTAATATTTTGTAAATTATGTCTGAGGTTATTAGTTTGGAACTTTATTTACTTGTTCTGTGCTCGTCTAGTTTTCCTATCAAGGTTATGCTGACCTCATAAAATTAAAATGAGTTTCCTCCTCCACTGTTTTCTGAGTTTGTTTAAGATTGATAGGATTTCTTCCAGTAATGTTTTCTAGAACTCAACAGTGAAGCCATCTGCACCTGAAGATTTCTTTGTGAGAAGATTATTAATTTAAAAAATTCAATGTCTTTAACAAATTCATCAGTCCATTAATGTGTGTTTTTCAATAAATGTGTCCTTTTTATATGGGTTGTCAAATTTATAGCTATTAAGTTGCTCATAATTATAATTTCGATATTGATGTTGCTTCATTCTTTTCTGATACTGTGTTGTTTTTTTAATCAGTCTAGTTATGAGCTTATTAAGCTGATTTTATTTTATTTTATTTTATTTTATTTTATTTGGGGATAATATTTCCATACCATTAACGACTGATTTCATTGATTTTTTTCTGTTAGTTGTCTGTTTCTATTTCTTTTCTTTCCCTTTTCATCTTTATTAGTTGCTTTTGTTTGGGATTAATTTTAATAGTTAATTCATTTTTACCAGGCTTTTATGGTTAACATTTGGATAATTAATTTTACGCCTTTCATCTTTTTTAATAAAAACAATTGAAACTATAGTTTTCCCTATAAGCACCACTACTATGATACCCCATATATGCATATATGCCTTTTTAATTATCATTCAGTTCTAAGTATCTTCTAATTTTGTTAACTCTTGTTTCAACGATGAGTTATTTATGAGTGTGTTGCTGACTTTCCCAGTGTTTTGAGATTTTCCATATCTTTTTTTTCTATGCCTAATTTAATTCTGTCATACTCAGAGTACATACAATATGATGTCAAAGCATTGGAACTAGTGAGACTAATACTATGGTCTATCATTTTGAATGTTCTATGTAACCTTGTAAAATACATGTTCAGCATTTGTTGTGCATAGTGTTCTATAAATATAAACTAGGTTCTTAGTTATATTTAAATCTTTTATATCCTGGGGTGCCTGGGTGGCCCAGTCATTAAGTGTCTGCCTTCAGTTCAGGTCATGATCCCAGGGTTCTGGGATTGAGCCCCACATCAGGCTCCCTGCTCAGCGGGAAGCCTGCTTCTCCCTCTCCCACTCCCCCTGCTTGTGTTCCCTCTCTCACTGTGTCTCTCTCTGTCAAATAAATAAAATCTTAAAAAAAAAAAATTTTATATCCTTACTGAATTCCTATTTTTTCTATCAATTACTGAACATGCAGTGTGTGTCTTCTTATGGAATTGGCCTTTATTATTATGAAATGCCCTCTTTGTCTTTGAGAGCAAAACTTTCCTCTTGAAATCTATTTTATTTGATATTAACATAGATGTACATACTTTCTCTTGCTTACTCTTCCCATTTCTCATCTTTGACCTGTGTCTCTATGAATAAAAGGTATCTCTTGTAAATAGCATGTAGTTGGGTCTCTCCTTTTTTTTTTTTTTTTTGTAATATAGTGTGAGAATGTCTTTTAATTGGACTTTGATAGATTTTTTGCATAATATAATTATTGGCATGCTTTGGTTTATGTTTACCATTATGTGATTTTTACATTATCTTTGTCCCATCTATTCTTTTTTTTTAAGTTTTCATTTAAATTCCAGTTAGTTAACATACAGTATAATATTAGTTTCAGGTATATAATATTACAATATTACAATAATACAATTCAGCACTTCCAAACCACACCCAGTGCTCATCACAAGTACACTCCTTAATCCCCATCACCTATTTAACCCATCCCCCCTGCCCACCTCCCCTCTGGTAACCATCAGTTTGTTCTCTGTAGTTAAGAGTCTCTTTCTTGGTTTGCCTCTCTCTCTCTCTTTCTCTCTTTTTTTGCCCCTTTGTTCGTTTGTTTTGTTTCTTAAATTCCACGTATCAGTGAAATTATATGGTGTCTTTTTCTGGCTGACTTATTTTGCTTAGCATAATACTCTCTAGTTCTCTCCGTGTCTTGCAAATGACAAGATTCCATTCTTTTTATGGCTGAGTAATATTCCATTATATGTATATACCATATCTTCTTTATCCGTTCATTATTTGGTGGATACAGCTGTTTCCATAATTTGCCTATTGTAGATAATGCTGCTATAAACATCAGTGTCCCATCTGTTCTTATTTCAGCCTCCTGACTTCTTTTGGATTAACCAAGTTCTTATTTTTACTATTCTATAAATCTCAGCTATTCACCATTTTAGTTTTATCTGTTTGTTTTACTTTCAGCTGTCATTCTAAGGATTATAATATTCAGTGTCAACATCTGCAGTCTATCTTTATTGGAATTTATCAACTTCACATAATATACCTCACTTTCCAACCACCTTCTTTTTGTTCAGTTGTTTTTATTCTAATTCTACATTTATTATAAATCTCAATACATTCCTGTAGTTTTGCCTTAAGTAGTCAATTATCCTTTAAAGATTTCTTTTTCCCCACAGGGAAAGACTGGTCCTCTATATTTACACACCTGTTTACCAGTTG
Source organism: Halichoerus grypus (assembly GCF_964656455.1). NCBI lineage: Eukaryota > Metazoa > Chordata > Mammalia > Carnivora > Phocidae > Halichoerus > Halichoerus grypus. The sequence continues at coordinate 24,360,763 of NC_135726.1, read as the reverse complement.
TCTTTTTTGTCACTTATGTGGACCTGATGTAGTGTCAGATATTACCTTCCTTCAGCCTGAAAAACTCTAATATTGCTTTTAGCTCCACTTTGCTGGTGTCAAATTCTCTCAACTCTTATACTGAAAATGTCTTTATTTTGCTTATATTTTTTTATATTTTTTAAAATTTTTTTAAAAATTTTATTTATTATTTGACAGAGAGATAGAGAGCACAAGTAGGCAGAGTGGCAACAGAGGGAGACAGAGAGGGACAACCAGGCTTTCTACTGAGCAGAGAGCCTGACACGGGGCTTGATCCCAGGACCCTGGGATCCTGACCTGAGCTGAAGGCAGATGCCCAACCGACTGAGCCACCCAGGCACCCCTTTGCTTATATTTTTAATACTATTTTCTCTGGACTTATAATTCAAGGATGACTTTTTATTTTTAGTAATTTAATGATATTCAATTGGCTCCTCCCTTGCATTGTTCTGATGAAACATCAGCACCCATTCTTATCCATGTTCCCTTGTGTATGTTTTCAACTTTCTCCATCTGGTTATTTTCAAGATTTTCTGGCTCTTCAGTTTTCAGTGATTTAAGCAACAGTGTGCTTAGATTTGTTCTTTTTGCTTATACTGTTTGATTTGTTTCGTGTCTCAAATCTATGGGTTAATATTTATGTCAAATTTGGAGATGTTTTTCTTTCCAAACCTTTCTTTACTTCTGCTTTACTTTCACATCCATTTCTTCTGTTAAATCCTTGAATGTATTTACATGGCTGCTTTAAGTCACTACTCTGCTAGTTTTTACAATAGTGTCAGCTCGCAGTCTGTTTCTATTGATTGTTTATTCCTGGTTATGTGTTATAATTTTTTTAATTGCACCATATGTATAAAAAGCTAGATTTCATACTGAAGAGCTTTCACTTTTGCTCTGTTGAGCCCTTAATTTACTGTTTGATCAGCTTAATTACACTGAAGCTAGTTTGGGGTTTTGTTAGGAACAGCATAGAGCAACTCTTACTCTAAGATTACATGAGCTCTATTTATAGGGAAAGGCTTTTTTGGGGGTTTTAATTGAATGACTGGGTATTCAGTGATATCTCTCTAAATAGTTGATTAGAACTCAAATCCATCCTAGTACTGTTTGACTTCCATAAAGAAAGCTGTTCTCTACCAGTTCTCACAGAGTCCCATCCTGCAAATAAGAAGTTAGTATTCAAGTGAAAACTCAAGAACATCACTATCCAGATAGCTGTTTCTCTGTCCCGCACATTTTTGCTTATTCAACAACCCCAAACTCTGATCTTCTGTTTCTTCTGCCCCATGAAACTCTTGCTGTCTGGCCACTTACTTCCTTATGACAAAGTTTGGAAAATGCCTCCAGACAGATAGAACCCACAGTAGATATGCAGTTCACATCCTGTATTTCCATTCTTTTTGTTGTCCAATGCCTACAAATAGCTGCTTCATAAATTTTATCCATTGATATGGTTGGAATGTATGTGGGCTATTCATAACTCTAGTCTTCACCAGAATAGGAATGTAGGCTATCCATAACTCTTGTCTTCCCCAGAATTGGAAATCCATTTTAATTACATTTACTTCCCATTAAATTTTGTTGAACCTATTCAGAATGCCTAAAGTAATAGCCCTCCGTTAGGGAGTCTCCCTTTGTTTATACAAGTAAAAGGACTAGATTATTTGGCCAATGTGGATAAATTTTCTGATAAGCATCAGTGACAGCAGGTTTTGAATATTTGTATAGTTTGAAAGTACAAAGAGTCTTTAGATTTGGCAAAATGAAACCTATGTGTTGTTAAGTGATTTGTCAGGGTTCACAGGACAGGTTTAGTAGGTGAGAGACAGATCTGAGATGAAACCTTAGGACTTCCACATTCATTCTCAGAGCCTTAATTTTCTGGGCTGAAGTTAGAGTGAGGAAATAATAGGAAATAGCATGGGATGAAGTCATTTAAAGAATATCAGTGTCATCAGAGGACTTAATTGAAATGAGATCAGTTCACACATTGCATCCTCTGCCTCAGATGGTTAAAAGAATATGTTACACTTTAACTCTCTGACCACCAAAGAAGAAAAACTACTGAAGTTTCCCTAAACTCTTTGTCATACAATAGCCAGTTTCTGTGTGACATTTTGTTGCTATTGGGTTTTTGTTGTTGTTGTTATTGTTAAGTACCCACCATCACATATATCCACCAAGATACTTGCAAATGCAGAATAATTCTTTGGTTGTCATTGTTTGCAGGGGTAAATGCAAGACCTTATTTAGGGAATTTTCATTTCTTCATCTATTTAATATTTTTGAAAAATACCGTTTAGAAATAAGAGTTAACTATCAATTAAAAATAAAGGTATTCTAAGAAAAAAATTCTGATATGATATGCTACAACTGTAGAATGTTTTCTTGTTCTCCTTGAGAAGTTCTGATTTACATAATATTTTAACTATCATACTTTTTTCTTTTAGATAGAAAATTCCCATGCTGGAGTTCTGAATGTGTAATATTAAAAGGCTTGGAATTCATTTCTTTTTCTTTTTTCTTTTTTAAGTTGCTAGCTCTGAAGATATAAGAAACAGACTGACACTAACCACTTCAATGTTTTGCTTAGAAATGGAGCAATGGATTGTGCACAATGCAGTTCATTCATGTTGGCAAAGGACTGAACTCCTCAGGGATCCAAAGTGGCAACGTTTCCCTTTTTACAATTTTTCACAAATGTTGGACCCGTATTAAATAAAGTTTTTGACATGATGCCCTTGAAAAATTCCCAGCCTATTATCAGCCAAGTTCTAGCTAGTTCTAATTATCTTGTTTCACAATTTGAGGGACTTTTTTTTTTTTTTTTTTTTTGCCTCATAAGAAACTGCCAAACTAGAACTAGGGATGGTTTATCTAGAGGGCATGATGATTTGGTTGGCAGAAGCCATTTTCAGAATCTCCTGTGTACCTGAAATTAGACTTTATACTTTTGATGACTGAAAAGATGCCTCCAGCCTTCTAGGGGGATGGTTGACCCTCCCTGCATATAACGGTGAAGGAGTTTTGCAAAAGTTTAACTGAAAATGATTCCACTGTAAACAAACATTTAATAGCAACAACTTATTTGACCTAAGTTAAAGCCCATTAGTAATTTCAAATGCTATGTATTAGAGTCTTTTCTAGAAGAGGGAAAAGAATGTTATGTGTTCTTAAAAGGCTCAGAATATTTCTGCCTTTAATAAGTACCTAACATGAACCCCAAATGACGATAAACAGTTTATATCTATTAATTCTGATCCACACAGATAGCCATTTCATTGAGTTAAAATAGCTCCATTCTATACAGGAAAAAGAACATTAGAGAGATTAAAGAATGTATTCGCGTTCACACAGCAAATGATAGGACAGAACCCAAATGCAGATGTTGGTGAATGTGATCCTGATCTGACACCCTTTACATTATACATATTAATTAAATAACTAAGAAGGTAAGAAAAATAACTTAATATCCTCCAAACTAGCCCTCTTCTTTGCATTTTTTTTCTTCTTCACATTTATTGATATTATTACCTCCTCAGAATCAAAAAATTTCAATGATAATTGCTTTTTCCCTTTAACATATCACCCTAATCACTGCTGTATTCAGTTCCTCTCCCTCATGTGCTCTTTGACAAAATAATCATTTGGACCATCTGATTTTTATACTGTCTTCCTTGAGTTCACTGTGTATGTTTTAGCCTCGATGTCCTCTATATGCTCTGTCTCCTTAAAATGTAACCCTCCTTACACTTGGTTAATAATCCTTAAGATTTTGGAGGGTGCCTGGGTGATTCAGTCAGTTAAGCATCTGACTCTTGATTTTGGTTCAGGTATTGAGATAGGGACCATGAAATTGAGCCCCACCCACGAGGGGCTCACCTCTCAGTGGGGAGTCTGCTGCAGATTCTCTCTCCTTTTCCCTCTGCCCCTCCCCCCACTCACAAGTGCTCTCTCTAAATAAATAAAAAATCTTAAAAAAATAATTTGTAAGATTTTAATTCTAACCTCTACTGCCTCATCTTTCATCATCTCCTCCAAATCTCTCTCAAACCAACACAGTTTTCTGAGATAACAGTTATCTCAAAATAACACAGTTTTATGTGCTTCCTGGTTTTTTATGTGTATTTTTTTTTTAAAGATTTTATTTATTTATTTGAGAGAATGAGATAGAGAGAGCATGAGACGGGGGAGGGTCAAAGGGAGAAGCAGACTCCCTGCTGAGCAGGGAGCCCGATGTGGGACTCGATCCCAGGACCCCAGGATCATGACCTGAGCCGAAGGCAGTCGCTTAACCAACTGAGCCACCCAGGCGCCCTATATGTATTTGTTCCTGTCCCATTCCCAGACTAAACCACAAGGCTGTGGAAGGTGGGTTTTCTATGCAAACAACATAGTATTGTAAACCCCCCAAAAAGTGATGAGAATAAACATTTTCTGAACATCTTCTATACTTTGGTGAAGGCATAGGACTAATTCCTTAGGTATTATTTTAGTTAATTCTTTATAAAACATCCAATGTCGACCCTTGTTTTAAAAACTATGCGTGTATGATTCAAGGTGTTTTAGTACCAGATAATGAAGGGCTGAGCTTTGTTTTTTTTAAGCACTGTCTCTGTAATTCCAAACCTATGGTCATTCTATTATACTGAAGAGCTTCTTTGACATTTCTGGCTATGTAACTTTTGTATTAATTCTATTTCATGGTGGTAGAGGGAGGTTACAGGTCCAAATATTTTGACATAGCATGCCACGATGTATTGATATTAATAAATTTAGAAACTCTCAGAGCATGTATTATGAATTTCAGCACTTATTGACAAATTATATAAATTCGAAGTAAACCACATTCTATGTAAAATAAGGAGTGTGGGAAATAGAATCAGATAATAAAAAGTGTGATATTAACATGCATCACTTCAACAATATAAGTAGTCTCATTACCAAAGCAAAGAAGTTATTCCAAAAAAGGTTTAATTAATTTGTAAAAGTACCAGACATTTCTGCTACTAAATTAAGACCATATACTCACTGAAATCTGTTTGAGTTCTTAAACCAATGGAAAAAAATATATAACCTTTGACTTTAAAGGAGATTTGAAGGCATGCAGTGTGGCCTGGGTGATAAATTGAAATCTTGTGTCCTTTTTTATTCATTCTTCTTCATTTTCTGTGGGTAGACAAGGTTTACTAGCAAAACTGGCCCAGTAGACACACATACTAACAAGAGGTTATTCTGATGGGAGAGGTTTAGATTAACTTGCAAATCAAAGGGAATTGTTACCACAAGCAAGATGAGATCAGATTTACTTCTTTAAGCAAAGTTTCTGGAGTCTGTGTTTATGGCACTAAATAGGTGGAGGACAACATAATTTACAATGAGAATGACAAAATGTAGAGGGAATAAACTCTATCTTACTAAGTCTTAGAAACAGGATTTCAAAAAAAAAAAAGGATAAAGTTGAAGATGCAGTTGATTTATTTGGTATTTTTTACATAAAATATATTGTTTTCTTAATATAGTCAATTTTTTTTTTAATTTTTTTTTTTTTGAGAGAGAGAGAGAGTGAGAGAAAGCAAGCATGAGTTGGGGGGGGGAGCAGAGGTCGAGAGAGAGAGAACCTCAAGCAGGCTCCATGCTCAGTGCAGAGCCGGGCGTGGGGCTTCATCTCAGGACCCTGAGATCATGACCTGAGCCCAGCCAAAAGACTGAGCCACCCAGGTGCCCCCTCAATTGTATATTTTTTATCTAGCTAGAATATTTTATCTATTTGCCCCATATTATCCCCAGGGCTCACTGTTTGCTTCATATATTATATATATGATTGTTAAATATAACAAAATCTTTAAAATATTTTTAACGACTTTACTGAGGTACATTTCATATAGCATACAATTTGATAATTTGAATTGTACGATTCACTGCTCTTTAGTATATTCAGCGTCGTGTGACCATCATCAAAATCAATTTTAGAATATTTCATCACTTCAGAAAGAAACCCTATCATGTCTAAGGCATCATATCTAAGATAATGTCATATTTAAGCAGTAATTACTAACATAACATCATAAAGGTTACTCCTGTGTTTACTTTTTCTAGAAGTTTTGTAATATTACTTTTATATTCATGTATCCTTTGGCATTTCACTTCCCATTTCCCTCCAGCACACCTAGCCTTAGGCAAATGCTAATCTACTATCTTTCTATAGATTTGCCTCTTCTGCACAGTTCATATAAATGGAATCATATACTGTCAGTTCTTTTGTGACTGGGTTCTTTTCATTTGGCATAGTGTTTTCAAGGTTCATCCATGTCATAGAATATATCAGCGCTTCATTCATATTTATGGCAGAATACTATTCCATTGAATAAATACATCACATTTTGTTTATCCATTCACCATTTGATGGGCACTTAGTTTATTTCCATTTCTTAGCCATTATGAATAATGCTGCTGTGAATATTCATCTACAAGTTTTTGTTGGCTGCCTGTTGTCATTTTGGGGTGTGTATAGTAGTAGAATTGAGGAACTGATACACTGTTTTCCAAAGTGGTTTTAGTACTTTACAATTCCAACAGCAATGTTTCAGAGTTCCAATCTCCCCACATCCTCACCAATGCTTTGTTTTTTGTATTATAGTCATTCTGGTGAGTATGAAGTGGTATCTCATTGTGATATTGACTTGCAATTCCTGAATAACTAATGATATTGAACATTGTTTCAAGTGCATTAATTGCCATGTTTGTATCTCTTCCTTAGAGAAATGTCTATTCAGATTCTTTGCCCATTTTTATTGGGTTATTTGTCTTTTTATTTTTCATTTGAAACAGTTTTATATGTATAATCTGGATACCATTCTCTCATCATTTGAATAATTTGCAGATATATTCTTCCAGACCATACCGTGTCTATCCAGTCTTTTCATTTTGTCCTTTGATGCATACATCTCTAATTTCAGTGAATCCAACTTTTTTTGGGGGGGTGGGACAGCAAAGCAAGATTTATTGAATGATAGATAGTAAAGTGGTAGTTACAAAGCTCTCAAGGAGGGAGGGGACCCTAGAGGGTTGCCCTTGGTGAATCCAACTTATCTGTTTTTTTCTTTTGTTACTTGAGCTTTTGGTGTCATATCTAAGAAAAAAAATTTCCTAGTCCAAGATAATGAAGATTTATGCTTTGTTTTCTTCTAACAGTTTCACAGTTTTAGCTGTTATATTTAAGTCTCTGATCCATTTTGAGTTAATTTTTGTATATGGTGTGAGGCAGGGTTCCAACCTCACTCCTTTGCATGTAAATATCCAGTTGTCTTAGCACCATTTTTTGAAAAGGCTCCATACTCCCATTAGGGCATTTTTCCATTTGTTTAGATCTTCTTTAATCTCTTTCAACAATGCTTTGTAGTTTTCAGAGCAAAAGTTTTTACTTTTTTGTTAAATTTATTTCTAAGTTTTATTTCTTTAATGGTGTTACCAATGGAATTGTATTCTTTTTTTAAAGATTTTATTTATTTATTTACTAAAGAGAGAAAAAGAGAGAGCGAGAGCAAGTTGGGGGAGGGAGAGGGACAAGCAGACTCCACACCAAGCGCAGAACCTGACGGGGAGGCTGGATCTCAAGACCCAGAGATCATGACCTGAGCTCCATACTCTCATTAGGGATGCCCAACTGACTGACTGAGCCACCCAGTCTCCCCAGTTCTTAATTTCATTTTCAGTACATTCATTCAATTTTAGTATATTCATTACAGTGTATAGAAATATAATACATTTTTCTATGTTGATCTGGTATCCTATAATTTTGCTGACCATGTTTTATTCTATAGATATTTTGTGAATTCCTTAGAATTATCTATAAACAAGACTATGTCATCTGCAGGAAGAGATGGTGTTGCTTCTTTCTTTCCATTCTGGCTGAGTTTTATTTATTCTTATTGTCTAATTGCCCTAGCTAGAACCTCCAGCTAACATGGAATAGAAATGATAAGAACAGACATCTTTGAGGGGTTTTTTTTATCTTTATAGGAACATGTTCAGTCTTTCATGATTTGGTATGAAGTTGAATGCAAGTTTTCCTTCAGTGCTTCTTATCAGTTTTAAGAAGTTCCATTCATTCCTAGTTTGATGAATGTTTTTATCTTGAAAGTGTGTTGGATTTCATAAAATGTCCTTCATTCTATTGATATGACATATTACATTAATTGAGTGTGGGGGTTTAAAACCAACCTTGCATTCCTAGCAGAAATACCACTAGATCATTATGTATATTGCTTTTAAACATTGCTGGATTTAAATTACTAGTTTTTGAGGATTTTGCACCTATATTTATAAGAGATTTAGGAGTACAGTTTTATTTCGTTGTGATATTTTTGTCAGGTTTTAGTATTAGGCTGATACTGGTCTCAGAGTGAATTGCAAAATGTTCTTTCCTTTTCTATTTTTTGAAAGAATTTGTGAAAAATAGTACTAATTTACCTTTAAATATTTAGTAGACTTTACTAATGCAGCCATTATCTGGATCTGGGCATTTTTGGAGAGGAAAGTTTTTACATTGGTAATTAAATATCTTTACTAGTTATATGTTTAATTTATTCCTGAGCCAATTTTGGTAGTTTCCAGGAATTTGTCCATTTCATCTACGTTACTGAATCTGTTGGCACAGGTGTTTGCAGTAATTTCTTATAGTCCTTGTTTTATTTTTATAAGGCCAGTAGTGATATCCACTTTCTGATTTTAGTTGTTTGAGTTTCCCCTCACTTTTTCTTGGTTTGTCAAGATAAAGGCTTTTCAATTTGGCTGCCCTTTTCAACGAACCATCTATCTCTTATGTTGATGTTCTGTATGGTTTCATTTTTTTATTCTTCATTAATTCCCTCTCTGATGTTTATAATTTTTTTTCTTTTACTTTTTCATGTTGTTTTCTCTTCCTATTCTCTTCAGGTGGAATGTTAATTTTTTTAATTTGATAAACTTTTTTCATAATATAGGCATTTACAGGTAAAAATTTTCTTCTAAGCACCATTTTAACTGTATCCTATAAGTTTTGATATGTTGTTCATTTTTTCTTTGATCTCAAAGTATTTTCTAATTTTCTGTATCATATTTTCTGTGATCCATTGGTTATTTAGGGGTATGTTGTGTAATTTCTGCATATTTATCATATCTCCACCCCCCAGTTTCTTTGGAGTTGCCAATGATTTACTCTATTTTATTTTATTTTATTTTATTAAGTTTTTATTTTAATTCCAGTTAGTTAACACACAGTGTCATATTAGTTTCAGGTGTACAATGTAGTGACTCAAAATTCTAAACAGTTTTCCCCCCATTTCTAAAAACTTCTAATTTCATTTCATTGTGGTCATAATATATACTTTGATTTCAATAATTTTAAATTTATGGAACTTTTTTATGGTCTAACGTATGATCTGTTCAAGAGACTGTTTCATGTGCACTTGAGAAGAATGTGTATTATACTATTCCAGGGTAGAGTGTTTATAATGTATTTGTCACATATGATTGATTCAAATTTTCAGTTTTCTTATTGATCTTCTACCTGGTTTTACTATCCATTATTAGTTGGGGTTGTAATAAAGAGGCTGACTCATTTTTTGATGTTCTACTAGTGACAGTTTTTAAGCTTTCTCCCTCTGTCTTCCCTCCACTCTAAGCTGATGAGAAAGCTCAGGATCTCCTTCCTTTGGCATTGACAGGTAGTGTACATCTTGCATGTGAGCCTTCACCCCTGCTCTACCCCTTAATCATCATAAAAACTCCAAGCCAATCTCCTTTTTCTGCTCTCAAGCCATTTTTAGACTTTTTGGGGAAGATCTTCTTGCGCTCCCTAGACAACCTCATTATGTGAGTAACAAACAATTTTATACTCTCTTGGTGTATATGTAGAGTCATCAGTCTTAATATCCATACCAATTTACAGGTGATGTTCCATCCTGCATCTTTGGGAGACCACAACAGAGATATTTAACTCTCCAACTATTGTTGCTTAATTGTGTATTTCTTCCTTAATTCTGTTGATTTTTTTATTAACATATGTATGGATTCTTTTGTTAGGTGCATGTACATTTATAATCATTATATGTTCTTGGTGGAATCTTCCTTTCGTCATTACAGAATGTCCTTCTTTATCACTGGTAACATTTTTATTTTGTTTTAAAGTCTAAACTGAACTCTGTCTTTGCAATTTTTCTGTAAACCTGAAACTTGTAAAAAAGAAGTTTAATGTATGTCAAATAACAAATCCTGTTTTGTAGATGAGGAAACTAAGTGCAGAGAAGTGAAGCGAATTGGTAAAAAGTTCGAGAGTTAATAGGTGTTAGTGAAAATGTTCAGTGTTCTCACATCATACTGTGTATTACCTCTAACTGTAGCCAGAAAAGCTGATTTCTCTGGGTTTACTTCAATTTCAGTCTTCAGGGAGGAAAATAATTCCTTGCTGCCTGAAGAACTAATGATTGTTAAAAGTCTATAAAAGCAACCAGAATAAGATCATTTTGCATGATCCTAAAACAAATAATCAATTCAATTTAAAAAATAGTCCCTATAAAAACAGGTGACTCTGAGTTTAAAAAAAAAAAATAAGTGCCACAATGATTAAACATGTATTTATTCAACATACACCAAGAGTATGCCCAAGCTTTGTGTGAGATGAAAAGGCCGTTAGGGCACTATTCCTACCTTTGATGAAACATTTGCACATGAAAATGAAAAGACTAGTGATGTGCACCAGATCAGTCAGAATGAAAAATCTTTTTGCTTCCTTCACATTCTTCTTAGTCATCAGGTAGAGTTGAAGACCTCAGGTTCGAATTGGGGGATATTACATGATAAGTGAGAATGAAAATAATTTTTTTGTGTGTGTGAAAGACATCCAAATAGGACCTGAAAATTGGGTAGATTACAGAAAGAATGAGCAGAAAGAACTATTACTTGGATATTTTTAAGATGTTTGGCCAAGTATTTTCACTCTTCAACCTTTATAAGTGATTGACAGAATGCAATTATGCATTTAAAATTGGTTCAGTTTTGAGGTCTTCAAGGAAAAATATATTTGCAAATAGTCATAATATTTCATCTATCATTATGAAAATCAAATATATAAAAATTCTAATATAAACATTTTATTTTAAAAAGTATACTTGATAAAATATGTATATATTTAGCACATTGCAAAGGGTATAACATTTAAATCAAAATTTTTTTATTATACTACCTCTCTCCTTCATTTCATCCTGACTCTCAGACCCTTCTATGGAGTTAATCACTGTTTATATTTTACTTTAGATTTCTTATAAGACTTTATTCTAAACTGTCTTCATTCTATATAATTGAATACATATTAGTTTTCTTATGTGAGCCAACTTAAAAAAAAACTGAATGCTATGTGTCTAAATTAGGAGAAATTACCTTTAAATGTCAAGTACTATATCTGAACTAATTGATAATATATTTGCATTTATGTCATGGTGACATATTTTTCTGGTTTCTTTTACTGATGATTTAAATTCAGTCAGGGTCTTTTTCTTTTTTTAAAAGATTGATCCACAAAGACACAGATACATCAATTTTTTAAATCAACTTACTGTTTTCCAGAATTCTTCATAGAAAAATATAATTATGTGATCAGATTCCTTTCCATAATTCATTTTGTTGAACTCAGCTCACAGACAAGAAAGTAGTTATCTATGTTAAATATCAGCCACCAAAATGGGGGAAAATGAGCCCGTGTTAATATGAAATCTACTCAGAATTGAATTATCCCATGGATTGTTGAAATCTTGACAAAAGACCATGTAGAATATAAGAATATTGTTTTCTGCACTGGTCTCACACCACATAAAGTCAAAGTATTCTTGTTTAATTTTTTTCATATCTCTTTTAAATGCAAACATTTAGATATACAGGAATTTTCAGAAGGATTAGATCATAACATCAAAGATTATAGAAGTAAGAACTATCTAGTTACCAATAAGTAAATGTTAAGTAAGTACTTAGAATATTGTACTAGATTAGAAAAAAATACTGTCATATTTCAAATTGGGCCTATTGGGGAGTTTTAGTACAACAAAGTGGGTCCTGGGAACCCAACATGGTTTTTCTTTTCTCCACTTTTGTCAATACACTAAATAAAACATTGACATGAAAGTTTTACACATTGCAAGGTCTTCCATATTTTAGGTATTCCATACCTGATTACTAAATACAGATCTTTCCCAGAAAGCTTCATACTAATGAAGTTAACAACAAACTAACTTTTTAAAAAAGAACAAAAAACAAAACAAAACAAAACTCTGAAGTATATCATTGCATATAATTTTTCTTTTAAAAAACGTCTATCCTGTAGAGGCTTGGGGAATCTTGGAGTAAGTGAAACCATTCTTTTTCATTTCTTATTCTCCATGAATCTATGGTCATGCTTGGGCTGGTTCATTGTGAGAATATGAAAAATTATTTTCCATGCCAGGCATCCCCATTTTAAATAAAATTAACACATTTTCTCCACACATAATATGCATTCTATGGGTGCTTTAAAAATACTAAGTACCTGAGTAAATAACATTGTCATGATTAATTAGGCACATGTCAATTTTTATTTAAAAGTCGTTGGAAAGAATCTGAAACTTTATTAGTACCATCTCCAGCACCCACTTGGTAATAGATATAGCTCTCAAAATAATTGCATATTGTACTTACAGCCTCTCCTATAAATTCTCCTCACTATCTATAAATAAAATTTAGAGTGAGTCTAGAAAGGACAAGGTAATAAGTCCTTTCATAGATGAAAGAAGACATGTCAATTTAAATCATGCCGTATAGATGGCAAATATAGACAGGCATAATCTGTAATATAAGTCAATTTACACTCTTTTTCTTTTTTCTCTTTAACAAATAATATGCCATCTAGAGTGTTTGAAATATCATCTGTTAAATGAAAATACCAATTTCTTCCCTGCTGTACTGGTTATAAATTGCCTAGACATAATCACATGTTAACTTCAGAATCTCTTTACTGTGTAGTATTTTCTAATATTTCCAATGAAGGTAGAGCACTTATTCAAATATCAACTCACCCCATTATGCACCCAGAAACCTATATTATGCTTAAATCATCTGTCTAAGCAGGAAAGAGAAAGTAGGCTCTAAATGGTTTGCTCATACAGGCCTCCTAAAAATACAAATTTTGTTTTTGTCATTTTGGCATCAACCGAACACTAAATGTAATGCATTAGTTATAGGAGGTCCAATGACTTGATTTTGCTTTTGAGAAAAAAAAAAATTCTTTTTCAAAGATTTAAAAAAAAAAATCTTCTCTGTGTCTAGGAATTGTAGAATTTATAAGTTTAAGCAATGCCACAAAACACTTCATCAGAAAAGCTGATTATCTGTCAATAGAAAAATTGTGAAACAATAAGAACCTTAACATCTAAAATTTTCCCTCTGCAGCTCAGAAGTGTTATATTTTAATAAAGCACAGTTTTAAAACTCTTGTAGGCATATTTGTTTTCCAAAGATGTTGAGCCGAATATATTTACTTGCAAGCTAAATAAGGAAATGAGGGGGAAAAAAACAAGGTGATTTGGTAATGCTCATGCACATATTTTCAAATAGGCAATAATCATTCAAGTGATGGGATTAAATGCAAGCCTCAGTTAAAAAGAGTGTTTTATATTTGATTTGCTAAAACAATGAGAATAATCATTCTTCGAGAATGCTAAAAAGGTCACTAGTCTTGGTAAAGGAGGGCTTCTGCAGCTTCCTTTCAATTGCTCTGTCTTCCCTCATTAGTGCGTATGATATACGTTTGGGGTTTGGGGTGAAGCTGTGAGTAGATTGTTTTCTTCCCTGCCACCTCTTAAGTATCCCCAATCAATCCCGTTTCTTGTAGACCACAACAGATAGGGAGGGAGGTAAATAGATTGATAGACTGACAGGCAGATAGATTCTTTTTCTTTTTCTTTTTTGCAGTGACAGGCTCTTTTAAAATTTGAATTGGGAATCCTGTGAGAGGCACCCTGAAACTTTAGCAATGGTAGCACTCACATGCTGGCCGCAAATCAGAGCTCTGTTTTATCAGAAGAGCAGCCCAAAATGCAAAAAATAAAAAGTAAAATTAAAAAGTACTGCTGCCCCTTTTAACAATGGACCTTTCCTTCCTCGTGACCCCTCCTCTTTAAGAAGAGCTGAATCTACCCACTGCTGCTTCTCTGTGTTGAGTAATGTCCACCAGGGGCCCCCGGGTGCAGGGGAATTATCTTAGTAAATGTAGTGTATCCATGATTGGGGGTAGGAGGACTCTTTCGGAAGCTACATATTCACGTGTGAACAGTTCTGGATCAAACTGTTTCAGATTTTCTCGGTCTTACTTGCTGATCTGCCTTTGTCCTAAATACATTTACATACGGACCTTGATACTGGCATTTTTGTGGTTTGCTTTGGAAATGTTAATGAATTTCTCAGGGTAACCATTGATTTGGAAAGGACTAGGAGCCCAAGTCATGGTCTGTTGTTATCTGGGCTTATCTGCTGGAAAAGGCAAAGAGTGTGAAATGAGGACACCCACACACAGTCCTGTAGCCCATAGAGTCCTTTGTCAGCATTTAGTTCAAATTTGGTTGAAAAGTTTAGGGTAGTGTTCATGTAATTAAGGAAAGTCCAAGTAGGGCATTTGGGATAATATCTGGTAAAAGACTCTGTTTTAAAAGCATAGTCACTGGTTTTCAGGGTAATGAAATGGCCTAATATAACTAGTGAGAATGTCTTCCTGGCAAAGATGTCAATACTCAAAAGCTGCCCTATATTTTTAAAAAAACTTTTATTTTAATACAGTTTTTTTCACAGTGGCTTTCCCGGGCTCTGAAGTCAAGTTGTCTGGGTGTTTATTCCAATGATATACTTCACCTCTTTGTTTTCACTTTCTCCATTTATGTAATGGACACTATAGCTTACCAACATGAAATGGTCAATGTGAGGATTCACATTTAATTAACACATGTAATTTACTATATAGCCTATTGCCAGGACATAGGAAAGTGCTCAATAAATTCTACATAAAAATGATAATAACCATGACCACAACAATTACAATGTCTATTGTCTGCACTCAATATTCAGGCACCTAGGTTGAAAAGAAAGAGAAAAGAAAAGGGAAAAAAATAGCTCTATCCTTCCTAAGTGCAAGAGTCATTGTAGACAAAGATAATAAAAATTCAACAACACTTATGTGACTGGATTGGAATCTAATCTAGTAAAGAATGCTCAAAATCATTACTATCTGGGATTTATCATCATGAAATATTTATCCCACCCACTTCAAAATAAATTTTGCTTTTTTTTTTTTCATTTGCATACAACTTGAAAATGAGTATACATGGATAATTAAAATTTTTGGAGACTTTCTCTTCTATCCAAAATGGAGTAACAGGGATCAAATTTATTCTCCCACCTGAAACAAGCAAGACATACAGTGATCTTTGGAAGACAGGAACAAGTGAAGTCAGCCCTACAGTTGCCACATTTTACTGCCCTGAATTTCCAAGCTGAAAGAAATCAAAGATCTAAGCAAAGGGAGAGAAATACCATGTCCGTGGATTGGAAGACAACACACTGAAGATGTTACTTCCTCCAAGTTGATATATATATCTTTAATATAATTCCTCTCAAAGTATCAGTGATTTTTTTTTGTAAATATAGACATGATTATTTTAAAATTTATATGGAAAAGAAGAGAAGCTAAAATAACAAAAATAATTTTGTAATAGAAAAATAAAAAGGAAAGAACTGGTTGACCTGATTTCAAAACTTACTATATAGCTATTGTAATCAAGAATCTGTGGTATTGGCAGAGATAGAGTGGTGGGACAGAAACAGAGAACTCAGAAGTAGACCCACACAAATATGCCCAACTGATTTTTGGCAAGACCAATTCAGTGGAGGAAAGATCATCTTTCAAAAAATGGTTTTGGAGCAGTTGGACTTCCATGTGGAGGGAGGAAAGAACTTTGACCTCATACCTTACACAAAAAATTAACTCAAAATGAATATAAACTTAATGTAAATCATAAAACTAAACATATTTGAGAGAAAAAGTTGGGGGATCTAGGATCTGGCAAAGAGTTCTAAGACCTTGGGTGATAGACACTGGGGAGGGTATGTGCTCTGGTAAGCGCTGTGAATTGTGCAAGACTGTTGAATCACAGATCTGTACCTCTGAAACAAATAATGCAATATATGTTAAGAAAAAAAAAAGAAGAAGATAGCAGGAGGGGAAGAATGAAGGGGGGGAAATCGGAGGGGGAGATGAACCATGAGAGACGATGGACTCTGAAAAACAAACTGAGGGTTCTAGAGGGGAGGGGTGTGGGAGGATGGGTTAGCCTGGTGATGGGTATTGGGGAGGGCACGTTCTGCATGGAGCACTGGGTGTTGTGCACAAACGATGAATCATGGAACACTACATCTAAAACTAATGATGTAATGTATGGGGTTTAACATAACAATAAAAAAAAAGAAAAAAAAGAGTTCTAAGACTTAACACCAAAGGGACAATCCATGAAAGGGGAAAAAATGATAAATTGGACTTTATCAAAATTAAAAACTTTTAAACATGATCTTTCTTTAAAGAGGGTGAAAAAATGA
This sequence comes from Halichoerus grypus, assembly GCF_964656455.1. Taxonomy (NCBI): domain Eukaryota; kingdom Metazoa; phylum Chordata; class Mammalia; order Carnivora; family Phocidae; genus Halichoerus; species Halichoerus grypus. The sequence continues at coordinate 24,344,095 of NC_135726.1, read as the reverse complement.
GTTATGGAATGGATAAAATATTTGTAAACCACATATCCAACAAAGCACTAGTGTCTGGCATATATATAAGGAAGTCTCAAAACACAACCATAAATACATAAGTAATCCAGTTAGAAATTGGGCAAAGAGATAAAAATGGCACCCAGTGGATACAGAGGACAACCTGAATGAATCTCTGAAGAATTATGCTGGGTGAAAATAAAAGCCAGCCCCAAAAGATTGCGCACTGCATGATTCCATTTATATAACATTTTGAAATGACAGAATTATGGAAACAGAGACGAGATTAGGAGTTGACAATGGTAAAGGAGGTGGGGGAGGCAGGAGGGAAATATATGTGGGTCTAAAAGGGAAACATGAAGGACCCTGGTTTTATATGTTGTTACTGTACATTTCAAAATTTAAAAAGCCTAATTAAAAAAAATCCATATGAATTTTTTTAAAAATCTATCCTTAGGGAAATGTCGAAATTTATTAAAGTATCCTCTAGCATAGAAAAATACTACTAAATAAATAGTAAGCGATGTTTCACTCAGTAATTATATTTCATTTGAGATTTACTGATTGTTCCTGTATTGACAATAAATTAATAAATTGTATCAATTTAAAAATACCAAAAAGGTTATTTTGCTCTTCCAGCCCTTCCAACAGCTTTGTAAAAAGTTGCCGCTTTCAAAAACGTAAGTGAAATAAGTGCTCTTTCATAGATATGAAAGCTCATAGTAGTCTTGTCCTACAGGGAAAGTTAAAGCCAAAAACTTGTTATTTGAGTAAATTAAAATTGTTTGGATAAAAACATACCTAAACTCATTGAGGGAGAGAAGTGATAGTATTTAGAAAGCACCTGAACTACGAATGGCTTCCAAAGGAACTAAGCTTCCTAACAGCCAATAAGGAAAAATTTGGGGTGAGAGCAGTGTAAGGTGTGGATTTCCTCTTGCCCATTAGCATCAAGCTTTAATCTTTTTTCTGGAAAGAAAACAAGTGTTACATACTTTTCTCTGGGCTCAAAATCAGTATAGTGCCATATAGCATGAGGGTCTGTGTGATAATTCAGGATACACTGCTTTCTTTCAAGAGATACATCCCTCATCCCAAGCATCTACTGACCACCATCAGAAAAGCTGAGCAGAGTGACCCCTTCTTGCTACCATCAGCATTGTTGTTGAGACCTGGGGAGTCATTTTAGCCATTTTATTAAGTATAAATCATTTGTTTAATATGGCTTTTACTTTATATATGGAGCTTTCTCTTTAGGATAGCAGTTTCCAATTTCAAGGGTCGAATTCAACAAAAATGTGTATGTTTCTGGGACATAAGAGCTGTGAAAGGCTTTTCTTTCTGCTAAAACCACCAAGAGTATGCCAACAAGAGCGAGTCCAATTTCTTGAGGCTAATAGAGAAGCAAGGCTTAAATCCCTCAGTTGAAAGCCAAGTTTCACTTTTATTTTGCTGGAATAACTGCCCGCCTTATCCTCAGTCCTTGTGGAAAGCAGAGCAAGGATTAGGGTGAAGGCTTTCTTAAAATAGCCGTATCTTAAAATGCACAGATTATTTTCTTTGGGTTAAATCAAATGAGCATCCTGCCCTATCATGTACCTCTAAGTAGAAGCTGCCTCATTGGCTCAGTTTACTGTTCCTTCCCTCTCACCTTTTCACTTGGCTTGTTGAGTCTTGAAACGACATTAGAACTCTTGATGTTTGGAGATCAAATTAACTATTTAGCCAAATCACTAAAGTGGAGGATATAATGCTCAGAAGTAAGCATTTCATTTACAAAAATGCACGTTATCTAATGCAGTCAATGGTGATAGTGTGTCTTTAGGCCCTGGTTGTTCCAGTGTTTGGGGAAATAATAAAGACTTTTTATTTTCTCCCTTAGATCATAAGTGCTATGTTATTAGTGCCGTCTCAGCGTTAAACCAGGTTGCAAGCTGCTTATTCTTCAAAATGAAGCTTTATTTTTTAGTTTAATTGCTCTTTCAGGAGCATTATTAACTTCCAGAAGGGGAGAAAAAAATTAAAGCAGCTGAAGCTTTGGTTCAGTATATTTGAAGCTAAAAAACACATTTCAAAAACTAAAGCAACAATACTGTACCAATTATCAAGAATAATATTAGGGAATATACATAGTGTGATAATTTTAGAAAGAAAGATCTTTTAAATACCATGTGTGAATACCATCTGTATTTTTCTGTTCAGTGCTCTTAACATGCTGAATAAAGAATTATCCTGTTATCCTTAGAGACCAGATAATGCCCAATCTCCCTGAACCTTTCCAAAAAAAATCTCCAATCAAACTTTACTTCCTGATCAATCACCAAATTCTAGACTTAACTTTCCTAGTGTCTCTAAATTCATCGTCTTCCCATTTTTACAGACCTCCCATCTATGTCAGAAGTGGTGCATTTGCCACCACGTTCACCCTCACCCCCGAAACTCGTCTCCTTGTCTTCCAGTCCGGTACCAGCTGTGGGATAGTCGGAACTGAGTCAGTTCTATGCCATTCTGCCAGAAGGTTTATACATCTGGATAAGTTCCTGTTCTTAATGAAGTTAAAACAAAATGCCAGTGTCCAGAATTACACAGGCTGATTTAACCATCCTTTTGCCTCTCCAGTTTTGTATGAAAGGTTCAACTACTCTCTCATATGTTTCCATTGTTCCATTTCGCTGAACCTGGTCACTGGATGTCTCAAACCTATTACATGGCATTGTAGAGTAAGATTGAAAGATTGGGATAAGGAGGTCACGAGAGGAGGCATATGGATAGGCCTTAGGGAGTTGACACAAAGTGTAGTGTAGTTAATGCCTAACAGAGAGCATCCACCAGAAAGAAAGACAGTAAAGAAAATAGAATGACTCAGACGGTTGATATCAGCCAGCCTCTGACCTTGGCCACCCCACTGCTTATGCAGCGGGCTTGTGAGTGGAGTAGTCCTAGTGGCAGAGAGCTGCCCTTGGCCAATGAATACCTCAGATAGGCTTCATAGCATGGGTTCCCTCTTATCAAATTTGGTTTGGCTCCTACTAGTGCCTAATATTCAATCTGTCAGCAAAAGGGACCCATACGGTTCCCCTGATACACTATCATCCTTCAAAGAGAACAGGCAGCCACTTGTTAGAAAGTTGGTAACATTGGACATCTTCTGCCTAGGAAGGGCAATGATATCCTGACAGATATTGACACATTCTCCATATGTGCTTCCCTTTCCTGACCTCAGTGCCTAAGCACTGGTCAAGGACTTTGAGAGTTTCTGACCTACTGATATGAGATACTGCATAATGTTGCTTTGGAACAAGGAATGAACCCACTTTAAGACAAAAGAATAGCCCTGGGCACATGACCTTGAGATCCACTGTAATTATTGCAAACCACACCATCTAGGATTGCTGCCCTGGAGGGGGGTAGTAGAACTGCCACTAACATGCAGCAAAGGCATCAACCATGAGATGTTACTCACTGAGTGTATGGCATCTTTCAGGATAGAGTATATACCTTAAATTGAGATAGATACCTCAACAGCTAGAAAAATTGGTATGGAAAACAAGATTTGAGAGTAAGTGGGACCACTCTCACCATCACTTCTACCAATCACTTGAGGTATTAGGACTTTCTACTCCCCAAATGTGGGCTCTGTGGTCTAGATTTCCAGGTTCCCGTATGGTGACTGTTCATCACAAAACACACAGAATACCATTCAACTCAATGACATGTCTACCACCTGGTCACTTTGGGATAGCAGGCCAGCAGGCAAAGAAAGGAGTTACAGTGTTTTAAACAATTATGCTGCAATGTAATGCTGGCAGAGAAAGATATGTTTGCACCCAGGCGATCCACTGATACATCTCTTGATATGCCTAGGCTCCAATTTAACTGTAAATGGGCAAGGCCAGCAACAATAGCCTGATAAGGGCATGGTAACCAGGACCTTGGGCTCCTAGGGATGAGAGTGTAATACTCCACCTGGAAAGCCATCTAGACCAGTAGAAGTGCTAGGTAAGAGGGAGGGGAAGTAGAAAGGCAGTGGAAAATGGAGATAATGTATCAGTTATGGCTTTGGAACCACCGTAGGAGCAGAGGAGTCTGTCCTATCAATGTATCGCCTTTATGTTTCTCCCAAAATTGTAGCCAATCGGAATCATGGAGAAACTGTGCCTAGATGGAATCAACTTAGGAGGAGAAGCAACTGGATCTAGTGGCACAAGGTTGTTCTGTCATAGATGTTGTTGGTGCCTGTCTAGGATCACTTAGACTGGGTGAGTATACCCCGACCCCAACTGCTGAGTGCGTTCACCATTGACATCTCATAACTGCACCTTCTTTGGAGAATTGCTTTTAGGAACCACCTCACAAGGAGGTACCTGAGAGTCTGTGTCCCTCCCTGGGGAAGCTTGCATCCAGTAATTAAGTACAAAAATGTATAAAATCTCTGTCTCCTATCTCCAGGTAGTTCAAAACTATGGGGCCATTTAGACCGCGGAGCTTGCCATTGAATCAGCCTGAGACTAGATTCCAGCTGATACTATATATTTCTTTTAGCTTCTAACCCCTGCTTCATACTGCTTGCCTCACTTTCTTTTAGGTTTCTCCTAAGAACATTCAATAAATGGTTTTCATAAGAACTCCCTTCTTAGGCTCTATGTCTAGGGAAACTGGTCTAAGACATCGCATCTTTATGATATCAAACATTTTAACTCATAATTATACTTAGTTTCTTCCTTAAACCACATTGATAAATTTTTCTTGCTCCTTAGTAATCTACATTTTGAGTACTTAATATTGAAGCCCCATCTTACATTGCATCTGGTGGGGATTCTGGCTCGTTGGCTCTCAAACCATAAGGAGCAGACACTAGTACCCAGAGGAATAGGCTGATCAGGCCACCAGAGTGAATGAATGAGTCTCCATGGTATTTCCCACAGCAATCTGCCTTAGTGAAGTTGTTATGAGAACCAAGTTCACAAAAGTGTGATTACAAACACAGCAACCACAGTTAAAGTGGGATGGATGTAGTCAGGTACTAGGACCCATAGGGATCATTCTGGGATCTCTCCACTCTCACTCATTTTGTGCTGCTGGATATCCCCTCTTTGTACTTAATTTATCTTCAATAGAATGAATGACATGTTAGTTTCTAAATATCATGTTATTTTCCTTGGAGGTGGAGAAGTATTGCTTCCACTGTGCACCAAGAAAATATGTCTGAGACCAAGTTGCTGCCTAAGTTTTTTGATAGATTTTTTTTTTTATAGTAGCTCTAAAATTGGTTGAAGCATAACAAATGACTCTGGAATAACCAGACATCCATGTGCACAAGCATGAATGTAGACACAGATCTTTCTTCATTCACAAAAATTAGTTCAGAATGGATCATAGACCTAAATATAAGATCCAAAACTATAAAACTCCTAGAAGAAAACATAGGAAGAAACCTGGATGACCTCGGTTATGGTCATGACTTTTAAAATACAACACCAAAGGCATGTTTCATGGAGGAAATAATCGATAAGCTGGACTTCATTAAAATTAAAAATTGCTCTGCAAAAGACTGTCAAGAGAATGAGAAGACAATCCACAGACTGGGAGAAGTTATTTGCAAAAACAAAACAAAACCAAACAAAACCTTGATAAAGAACTGTTATCCAAAACATACAAAGAACTCTTAAAACTCAACACTAAGAAAGCAAACAACCTGATTAAAATGTGAACCAAAATCCTGAACAGACACCTCACTAAAAAAGTATACAGGTGACAAATAAGCATGTGAAAAGATGCTCCATATCATATGTCATTAGGGAAATGCAGGTTAAAACAATAATGAGATCGCCCTACCCATGTAGCAGAATGGTCAGAACATTGACAACACCACATGCTAGTGAGGATGTGGAACAAAAGAACTCACATTACTTGCCAGTGGGAATGCAAAAACGTACAGCCACTGTAGGAGGCAATTTGGCAGCATCTTACAAAACTAAACATACTGCTGCTATGCAGTCCAGCCATCTCAATCTTTGGTATTTACCCAAAGGAGGTGAAAACTTCCAGTCACACAAAAACCCACACTTGGGGGCGCCTGGGTGGCTCAGTTGTTCAGCATCTGCCTTTGGCTTGGGTCATGATCCCAGGGTCCTGGGATCGAGCCCTGCATTGGGCTCCCTGCTTGGCGGGAAGCCTGCTTCTCCCTCTCCCATTCCCCCTGCTTGTGTTCCTGCTCTCGCTGTGTCTCTCTCTGTCAAATAAATAAAATCTTTAAAAAAAAAAAAAACCTGCACGTGGATGGTTATAGCAACTTTATTCATAATTGCTAAAACCGGAAGCAACCAAGATGTTCTTCAGTCGACAAATGGATAAATAAACTGTGGTACATCCAGACAACGGACTATCATTCAGAGCTAAAAAGAAATGCGCTATTAAACCATGAAAAGAGATGGTAGAGCCTTAAATTCATATGACTAAGTGAAAGAAGCCAATCTGAAAAGGCTACATACTGTGTGATTCCAACTGTCTGACATTCTGGAACAGGCAGAACTATGAAGTTAGTAAAAAGAACAGTGGTTGTCAAAGGTTAGGGTGGAGGAAGGGACAGATAGGCAGAGCACAGTCAATTTTTAGGGCAGTGAAACTATTCTGTATGATACTATAAAGGTGGATACATGTCATTATGTATTTGTCAAAACCCATAGAATGTGCAACACCAAGAGTGAACCCTCTTGTACACTATGAACATTGAGTGATGACATATCAACCTATCGATGCAGGTTCATTGATTGTAACAAATGTACCATTCCAGTGGGGGGTGTTGGTATTGGGGAAGGCTGTGTCTGTAGGGTGGGAGGGGACATATAGGAACTCTCTGTTCTCTGTGCTCGATTTTGCAGTGAACCTAAAATTACTCAAAAAAATAAAGTCTATTTAAAAAATTGGATGAAACAGATTCTGAAGATGACATTAGAAAGCCATAGGTTCCTTTATTTATCCTTGTCTCTATGAAAGAAATCAGGAAGCAGGAGTCAGTAAAAATCAAGATATATACAGTATAAAAATTTCTTTAAATGGCTATTTTAATTAAAATCCTCCTTGCCATATTCATAAAACATCTCATGCATATTATATATTTATAAAAATTCTCAGTTTTAGTTCACACTTTAAGGTATTTTCACATACATTAGCTTTTTAAAGTACTTCCAGCAAGTTAAAGTGGTTTCCCAGTGTCACTTAGTTCTTCTGTGATGAAAATGGGGCTCAGATTCTGATTAGCTGACCCTCTTCTCATAGGCAACCATATGAAATTCAACTCAGACACAGAATCTGTTCCAGAGCCTGGGAGGTAATAGGTAAAATTTCAGTATACTTGCTGAATAAATTCAGCTCTCTTTCCATTCTAATTTTTCAAACCCAAGTCATTGGTGGACATTTGCTAGAACATGAGACTAATTTAGAGACCTATGCTTTCTTGATAAATACATCCACTTTTGAAGGTGTCTAACATTTCCAAACTTCATAAATGTTAATGTTAATTAAATACATGCTCTGAAGGAAAAAAAAATTCCTTAGATAGCGTATGTTACAGTTCAGCTATTTTTGAATATGGTGTAGAAGTTTTATAATGACTACTCTCTGGAATATCACATTGTTTCCCAAACTGCTGGTCTGATGCCAGCTGGTGTGATTTGCTACCATTTGGTTCATATACCTAGGGAAATGTCAAAATCTCGCTAAATTAAGCAGTTGCAATTATGTAACTGCTCCTTTACCTTGGCATCCATTTTTGTTACCATTATTTTGAATATCATTATCAAATGAGAGATGTTACTTAGTTTTAAAGTCTCCACTGATCTCTCAACTATTAAAAATCCAGTTATTCCTTCGTGTCTTCAACATATATATTATGGAGTATTTGATGCATTCATTATGTGGCAAAATATATGGAGAAAACCTCCACCTTCACAATCTAATAGAATTATTCAGAGATTGATGTTGTGAACATTGATTGAATTCTTACTATGTGTTAAGCACAAATGTGTCAGAAGGTGTCTGCCAGATAATTGAAGAAGGGTGTGTTTATATCCAAAGAGAATATTTAAAAGTGTCAGATTATGAGGTAGGAGACAACAAGGGATAGTACAAAATCCTCAGGTTAGTAGCACCTGTGATGTTTCCATCCCTGAGCCAGAAGTGATGTGGCAAGATCAGAAAGCAGAAAGAGACAATCATAGAAGATCTTGCTAGTCAATATGTGGTTCACAGAATTGCAATATTTGCATCACCTTGAAGCTAAATAGAAAGGGAAAAGCTCCACTCCAATCCTAGACCTAAGAATTAAAACTGCATTTTCATAATCTCCCAAGGTGATTTGTAGGCACATTAAAGTTTGAAAAATACTGGTGTATAGGATGCCCCTCTGAAAGCAGTAATCTCAGTTGACCTGGGACACAGCCAGCTCAAGATGATCTCATAGGGGAAATACTGGGAATAAATATCCTGACCTTACAATCTTATTCTCTCCTTTGGTCCCTAGTAGAGATCCTCATTAACCAAATTTAATAGGATACAAAGAGCAAGGAGAACTGTTGATATGGTTTATGAAGATCAGCTACCCGGGGCAGAAGATTAAAGGGGACAAAGTAGCATATGGACCTGGATGGCAACTGGAAGAGATTTGAGCTTGTCATTGCAGATGTAAAGATGAACAGTATGGTCTCCTGACCTCAAATATCCCAACATGTTTTTTGTTTCAAAAAACACATGTTTTTTGAAAAATCATTTTTTATGTTATAAAATAATATTAATAATATTAATATTGGAATTGTGAACAAAGGTGATACTATTCTAATACAATGTCCAATAGCCTATTCATCTTGAAGACACTTTACACAATCCTTTGGTTTTTAAGTAAAGGTATAAAAAAATGTTCTGTCAGAACTAGCCAGACTGGCTGGGATTCTCACATATATTCGTCTGTTCAACTTCACTTTCAGAATCATAGTTTAATTTTTTTCCCCTTACCTTTTGGGAGTGAGTACCTCATTACTATGTGATTTCTGATGTCTGGGATTCCCTGCTATGTCTGAAGCCCATTATGTTAGATTAAAAATCTTACGTACTTTTATCAAGCCAAATTGAAAGTCTGGTAATATGGTAGCATTTCCCACTGTTTGAGCTCAAGACTCTAATCATTCTGTTTCTCAAAGACTGAATTTACTAGGTGAGAGCTTTTTAAATGACAAAATATATCACATAATTGTCTGTGCTGGTAAACTAGAGGTGGTACAGGCTCTGCTAAGAAACCCTGGGGGTCCCATGCATATTACCTCCCAAAATAAAATACGGCTTTTATACAAAGCACAAATGGTTGAGGCCGGAAGCTGAAGTTGAGTGGGAATGGGATCCCAGTGAGCACTTATATATAATAAGACCTTGAGCCTTCACAAGAATTGGAGCCGGTATCTGAATACTTTGTACTGCAGAAATGTAATGATAGAGTAGGACATTAAGAATAACTACTGTATAAATTATCAAGTGTGAGATACATGTCAAGCAGTATGCAAAATGCTTTATGTATATTACCTTTATACTACTTAAAACAATTGTATGTGATAGGTCCATCCACACCTAACTATATTCCCTTGCTTCTCTCATTAAGCTTACTCCGTACAGGCACAGCCTCTTGCAAATCAATCAATCAATCATCAATCAGTCAACGTTTGTAACAAAAATCTATTTTTCTTCCAGCTGCAATCAGGATGGGTTTTTGATCTATTTGATTTTAGTTCCCTGGAAGCATTGTTTGTATATTATTTGCTTGAATCATAGTCCTCCAATGACTGTGGCTATGGATAGAGAGTAGGAAGCTTAGGGCGAGCATTTCATAATGTATATAAATGTCAGCTCACTATGTTGTACACCTAATAATTGTGTGTTACATAATTGTGTGTATCAAGTGTGCTTCAATTTAAAATAAAAGAGCATGATGTATTAGCACATTCAAATCTCTAAGGAGAACTCAACATTCCTTCTCTCTCAGGGAAATGTAGAAAGATAGAAAAGGCTTCTTTAAGATCAGTTAAGCTCCTTTATGGGGTGAGTGTACAGAGAAATAGTTAACTGATTGTAATATTCTGTTTTATAGATAAAGCACAAATATATTAAATTACGTTTCTTCGTTTGATAAATGAAAAATTTAGCTTCTAGTTTCATGCTAGAATATTTTGAAATAATATTTAATTTCAAAGTAAATTAAAGCTTACTTTGGAACAACATACTTGCTGGAATTGTGATTATGGAATTATACTAATTTTTTTCCTTCTCTTCTTCTCATTCCCATTCTGATGAGTTTCTGGCAGGCTGGTGGTAGTAGAGTATGTATGAGAATGGTTATTGAGTTAGATGGTAAAAATCATTATGATTGGATTTTGGCTGTCACTGTTACCCTAAACACAAGAGCCATCAACACCATTTCCTTGTTTTCTGATCCATTTGAAGTATCAGAAAATAGAGGACTCTAAGCAGCATCATGTAACAAGAAGTAAGAAAAATTCATTTTATGAATTGTTTATCCCAGAGAAAGAATGTTTTCCCATGAGTAATAGACAAGGAACAAAGATCTAGAAAGGACAGGGAAGAGACCTCTATTTCCCACTTAAAACATAACAACAAAAATTGAATAGCGGTCAAGAGGCTGGATTTAATGGCTTCTGATCGTGGTTCTGCTACTTCCAAGCACTGAACAATGCCCTGAAACTTTTAATACGTCCATTGTTTATACTTGAGTCTCTTGAAAAACATGTGTTCACCAAATCAGTTATTAGGTACCTACTCTGTAGGAGACAGTATTCTAGGTATTATTGGCGTGGTGGTAAGAAATCAAATTCTCTGCCTTATGGGAGCCACATATTCTAATGGAAGGGGACGTTACAATACTTTATATTATCGTCTTTCAGGTGGTGATAAGTACTATGATAGGGGCTAGTTAGGAAGGGCCTTTCTGATAAGGAGATAACTTGAGTAGTCCCTCAGCCCAAACCTGTTCACCGGCAGCCTCCTTCATCTCAGGCAGTACATACTCAGGAGTACCATAGACATAAAGGAACAGCAAGAAGGCACGTTTTGCTCAAGTTCGGTATAAGGGTTCTGTATTTTTAACTATGTGTTCTGTATTTTTATTTGCTGAGTCTGGCAACCTTAGTTGAAGTCCTACCATGCAGTAAGGGTGTTGACCTCCACTCTGAGTGAGATAGGGAGCTATTGCAAGCATTTTTAGCATCATATTTTGAAAGGAACGCCCTGCGTGTCCTGTTGAAAGTCATCTAGGGGCTGAAGAACAGAAGCAGGAAAGCAATTTAGGAAACGTGGAATGATGGCAACTTTAACCAAGGTCTTAACGTATATTCTGCAAGGAGAAGTGACAAAATTTGATGATGGTTTGGCTGCGGCACTGTGGGAAAATAAATAGAGTAGTCAAGGACAAGGTCAGTTATTTTGTCTGAACGACTGTGTGACGACGTCGCCCTCGTCTACCCCTGAAACCCTCTGCAGCTTTTTGTATGCCATGTTAGACCTTTTGCTCTCAGGTTGGAAGACTTTGTTCTTCTTCCTCTCAACTTCTAAAGATTTTGTGATGTGGATTTGGTATCCTCCTGCATAGCTTGAATAGGTTACAAAAATAGGGGGAAATTGCATTGGCAATTACGGGATGATTTGTGGGCTGGAAAGGGTGATGGTTAATTCTGTGGATTCTATGTGTGTGTGTGTGTGTGTGTGTGTGTACACATACATATATCATACACAGTTAACCCCTGAACAACAGGGATTTGAACTGCATGGGTCCACTTATATGTGAATTTGTTTTTGATAAATACAGCATAGTACTATAAATGTATTATCCGTTCCTTATGATTTTCTTAATAACATTTTCTTTTTTCTAGCTTACTTTATTACAAGAATACAGAATATACACATATACAAAATATATGTTAATTGACTGTATATGTTATTGGTAAGGCTACTGGTCAACAATAAGCTATTCATAGAGTTTTGGGGAATCAAAAATTATACACAGATTTCTGACTGTAGAGGGGTCGGTGCCTCTAATCCCCATGTTGTTCAAGGGTCAACTGTATTATAGATAATACATATATTTTATATAATTATATATACATATATATGTGCATATATTCTGTCCCACTTTCTTTCAAAGGGGATTTTCATATCTTTAGGAGGATGGTTGGTTTTATCTAAAAAGGAATGTCAGAATCTTACCTCACTACTTTTATTTCCAAATACATTAACCCAGAAAATTATAGTAACTAATATGTTGGTTTAAAGTTAAAAAAAAATAAAAAAACTTTTTTGGAGGTGCCTGGGTGGCTCAATCGGTTAAGTGTCCGGCTCTTGATTTCAGCTCAGGTCATGATCTCAGGGTCGTGAGATAGAGCCCTATGTTGAGCTCCGAGCTGAGCATGGAGTCTGTTTAAGATTCTCTCTCTTCCTCTCCCTTGGCTTCTCACCCCTGTTTGTGCATGTGCGCTCTCTCTCAAAAAAAAAAAAAAAAAACCACAGCTTTTTGTATAAATACTAGTTGAAGTCAATTAGGAGACTCTTCAAAGTATATACAGAAAAAATTACATTAGGCTCATGCTCCAGAAATACATATTTATTGACATAAAGTATTTATGGAAGATTATAAAATGCCTATCATTGAAGTATCTTTCAATTGGCATTTTGTGCTTAAATTAAAAGAAAAAGCAGCATGGGTATTTTGATACTTACCTCCATATGTAGATCTTCAGACTGTAAACAAGCTTGAATACAATTAGTAGTATCGCAGTCAGTATTTGAAAGGTTGAATCCAGATGAAAAACGGGAACAAGCTACTGGCTTCTCAGGAGAAAAGGAGCAAGAAGTTACTGAGGGAGATGGAGCATCTAAGGGCTGACGTGGGTTCCGAAGCTCCATCAATCTCTGCAAATCTCCCTTCATTGAAGCTGAGTGTTGTTTATCATCAAAGGAGAAACTTACAGGCCTGAGAACTCATATCCTGTCCTCTGGGGCAACCAGCTCAAGCTGTCACAGAGGGCTGGGGACCTTTCTAATTGCAACAGCCCATCGTGCGCTGGTGTGTGACATAGACACGTGGAGAAGCGGTCATGCTTTGCCTCTTGCAAGGCTCATAGAAAGGGGAGACAGAAAAAGAGGGAGAAGGAAATGAATAGCAGAGCTGCGATTATGAAGGGATAGAGTTTGCAGGCAAAGCTTTCCAGGAAACAGGTTCCTTTGGGCGGTTGGGCCAAAAATACTCTGACCATTACCATTATTTATTTTTATATATGTATCCTTCTCTATTTATAAAACTAAGTAGTATTACAAATTGCATGTTTTTTGGGGGGGAAGGGTGGAGTGTGCGGCTTGTGTTTATCTGAAATGTAAGTGGAATTTCTTTTCATAGGCAAATGCCAAAAGAGGGGATCTCAGGTTTCCTTGTTTATGTACCTCTATATTCCTTTTACTGGAAACCGTACATACCAGATAATATTTCAGGCATGGCGCACACAGGATTTAATGAATCTTTACAGCAATCTTAATGTGGAAGTCTGGGCTAGCTTTTGTACATTTTAGTTATGAAGAAGCAGAATCCTAGAGAATTAAAAAAAAAAAAACTTCATCAAGATTACAAAACGGAGATGAAACTCAGGAGTGCGTAGCTCTTAAGACCTGAGCCAATTCTAAAAGGCTGCACTACCTTTTGAGTGCTATCTATGTTATTTGTACTTTGTACAGGATGACCATGTAATTTGTCTTTCTAACTCAGATATTTTGGACTAGGACAAATACGAAACATAGCAGGGCAACAGGTATGAACTAAGACTGTTCTGGACATACTGGGACATTCGCGCACCCTCACTGTATGCGATGAATGTGTTATTGAGTGAGATCGCGGGCGCCTGGGTGGCTCAGTTGGTTAAGCGACTGCCTTCGGCTCAGGTCATGAGTGAGATCGCATAATATACGTACCTTGTAGGGTTCTTCTTGAAAATCTGAACTCTTACCTAATCTGCATTTATAAAATGTAGTCTTACAACCAATTTGCAGGAATTATTCATCACAAATGGTTGATTTCCTGCCTTTACTCAGATTTGTGTAAGTGACTCAATTATAATCAAGAAACAGCAGAGCATGCAACGTAACTATGCAATCATCAGTATGGATCTCAAGCTCTGATGGGACGCTACTCTGATATTGAATAAAAGCTCAGAAGAGGACAGAGAGTAAATGAGGGATTTGCACTTCACAATTTCTGGAACACGAATAATGTGTGTTCCTTATTTTACTGGGTCACTCCTCAAATTTGCTCTCTTGGCGTATCTAGGTATTCTGGGGGGGAAAATCAGTGTGGGAGTAATAAACAAGCACTGATAGTGAACATTGCAATTATAAATACTTTAATGCAGGGGCGTCTGGGTGGCTCAGTCGTTAAGCATCTGCCTTCGGCTCGGGTCATGATCCCAGGGTCCTGGGATCGAGCCCCGCATCGGGCTCCCTGCTCAGCGGGAAGCCTGCTTCTCCCTCTCCCTCTGCCTGCCTATCTGCCTATTTGTGATCTCTCTCTCTCTGTCAAATAAATAAATAAAATCTTTAAAAAAATAAATAAATACTTTAATGCATCTGAGAAATAAGGCTCATCGGCAGTAAAAGCTGATCCCTGGCAAATGGCAAATGTATCTTTCTCTATTCTTTTGGTGGCATTGTATAGGAGAGCTCAGAAAACTGTGTCTGCCTGGCATCACATCCCAGGCTTCTGCCTTCCTGAGGGGCCTTGGGAAGGTTACTTTCCCTCTCTGTTCTTCTATAAAATAAGGCATTCAATCAGTAAGGAAAGTGCATTCTAGAAAACAGACTGTCAGGACTGCTCTGATCCCAGGCTCATTTATGCAGAGCACTGAAAGAGCAAGGCTTTTCCAGTCCAGAGTTTCTTCCATATCTAGATACCCACTAATTGACACAAGGGCAGCATACAACTATATGATTCATTGACTTTAATGATTAGCACAGAGACAGCAACAGTACCCAAGAGTTGGCAAATACAATAGACTTGGATTTCCAAATTATACCATCTCCTCAAAAGGTCTGTTTTTGGGGCATTGGGTGGCTCAGTCCATTCAGACTCTTTTTTTTTTTTTTTTTTTTTTAAAGATTTTATTTATTTATTTGAGAGAGAGAATGAGAGAGAGAGCACATGAGAGGGGGGAGGGTCAGAGGGAGAAGCAGACTCCCTGCTGAGCAGGGAGCCCGATGCGGGACTCGATCCCGGGACTCCAGGATCATGACCTGAGCCGAAGGCAGTCGCTTAACCAACTGAGCCACCCAGGCGCCCATCCATTCAGACTCTTGATCTCAGCTCAGGTGTTGATCTCGAAGTCGTGAGTTTGGGCCTGGCATTGGGCTCTGCACTGGGCGTGGAGCCTACTTAAAATAAAATTACCAAAAAAAAAAAAAAAAAGTCCTTTTGTGTATAGAGTGGAAAGAAGAAAGTCCTTCTTGCCAAATGCAGTTTACCTTAAGTACCACCAACATCCGGGCCAAACCAGATTTGTAGGTACATCCCTTTGCCCTACCCATGCCTATCAATATAGGAGATGGTCTGTAGGCATCTCATAGGCCTTTAGTGGTGACTTTTAATATCCTTAAGGTCAATTGGTGTCAGTTGATATTAAAGTCAGTCTGTTTTTCGCAATCCTTATATGTACGTATTTTTTCAGCTTTTGACATACTTGGTTTTACTTTGATTACTTAAAAAATTTTTCATTCTTTATAAAACAATCTAGGACCTACTTTAATATTATTTTATTTCCTATTTGTGGGGTGCTTTACCTGAAAGAAGGAGATAGTCCCAGGATCCTTCCAGTCAGAGAATTAAAAACTCAGAGAGATTAATTCCTTTGCCTGTAGGAACCCAATGATGGATGGCAGGTTTCGAATTGGATAACATGTCAGAGTCAGGAGATTCCAAAAGGTTTTTGTTTGTTTGTCTGTTTCCTACCATACCATGACATTTCTGGGTGCTGAATGTAAACCCCACAAAGTCAAGGATTTTATCTGATTCCTTCTTGGCTATATCCTTATACCTGGAAAAGACTGAAACATACAGGAGTGTTCAATAAATGTTTGTTAAAACGGTAACATTTTCATCGTGTCAGTCAAAAGAGGAATGCGAATGCTCAGATCGCAAATAAGAGCATATTGAAGCAAAGTGTTAGGAAAATAACACAACCTCAAGATTATTGAGGTTCCTCTTTAATATTTGCCTCAAAGTTGAATGCATTTTTTTCTGGATACATATTTGTACATTTTTGCATATCCTTCATAAAACGTACACAACTTTGAAAGTATTGCAGTCTCCATGCAACTTTCACAAGGAATGCATCCTACAATGTAACATGGAGGCAATTTATAATTTTGTGGTTTTGTATTTGGGGGAACAAATTAAAAGATTTCCTCATTTCATAGGTACCATGTTTTGTAAATGTGTTTAAAAACAGTTGGAAAATAATGACAGAGACCGAAGGAAGATCGTTTGACAGGAAATTTAAAAGGACTTGGGGCATATGGCTCTACCGTTATCCCAGAAAAGAAATTAGCCTCCACCTGATGAAAGTTTCTGACTTGGGGGTTTAAAAAGAAACTTCCAAATAATAACCAGAAGGAATAGTTTTAAAAACTTAAAATTGGTTCCCCCTAGGGAATGATAGATCTAGATGGTAGATGGAAAAGACAGAAAAGTTTATATTTTATAATGTTCATTCTGTCTTTAATTTTTACTGTCTTTACCCATGTGTATTTACCACATTGATTAAATATGTTTGAAAAGTGTTTAAAAGAACACTACAGGGTATATTATTTCCACTGCCAAAAAAATTGTTCTTTAGGTATCACTGAGTTTTATGTGAGATTGAGTATAAAGCATAGATCTTCAGGCCAAATTACCTCTCATTAGTGACCTGTGAAAATCTAACTCTAAAATCTGAGAGAGCTAGTTTTGAGCCTTTTAAAGGCTCACCCTTTTAAGGGCTCACCCATGGCCCAATCCTATGATATTAATCTTCCAACAATAAATCTTATTCCTTGTTATGGCACTATCTTTTATCCAGTCATATCCGTACATTAGCCTGTGCTCAGGGAGGAATGGTTCTAGAACTATATACTTGCATGATGTATGATGTTCTTTTGGGACCTACAGGATGGGTTCTGTGGTAGGCAAAATTATGGCCCCCAAGAAGACTCTACACTGGGAATATGATGACATAACATGCCTGTAAATTTGTTATCTTATAGAGAAAAGAGACGTTGTATATGCAATTAAGGTTACTAACCAGTGGCTCTGAAAATAGGGAGATTATTCTGGATGACCAGGATGGCCCCAGTATAATCACATGAGCTCTCAAAAGCAGAGAACTTACTCTGGCTTTTTACAGAAGAGGATGGAAGAAGGGGAACCCAGAGAGATTCAAATCATGGGAATGATTTGATGCTCAGTTGCTGGTTTTAACGATGGAGTGGGCCAGGACCTCAGTCCAGCAATCACAAGGAATTGAATTCTGTCAAAAACCTGCATGAACCTTAGAATGTATTTTTCCCTAAGAGCTTCCGGATAAGCGCCTAGATGGCAGACACCTTAATTTTGGCCCTGTGAGATTCGAAGCAGAGACTCCAGCTCAGCCATCCTGTGCCTGAGTGTCCAACCCCTGGAAACTGCGAGATTAATGCATCTGTGTTACCTAAACTGTTAAATCTGTGATAATATGTTATGACAGCAATAGGAAATGAACATGGGTTCTATCTTCCCCATTTAACTTACAAAGAAGTTGAGGCTCAGAGAAGTTAAATATAATCATCTAAAAACGTGGCTCACATTGCTAGTGTGGTATCATGAATCACATCGCGCTCCGTGCTCTCATGTTTATAGCAGTAGCTCTACCAACTTTAGCATGGGTCACAATCACCCAGGAGGCTTTTTAATATGCATATGTCCGGCTCCAAACCCCAGAGTTTCTGACTCTGCAAGTCTCTGGTATGGCCAAAGAATTCGTATTTTTACTGTGTTCCCAGGGGTTGCTGTTACTCCTTCTCTGGGGATCCCACTTGGAGAACACTGATTTATAGAATGCTACTGTTCTTCCTAATTTTATTCTGAATATTCTTTGTAAAGGGCTTGTTTTCTGTAGTGTAGAGTTGCTGTTGTGGTTCTTTAGGGGACCGAGCAGTATTACCATAATGCCTTGCCCCACTTGTTCTTCTGTGCCTGGGAAATGACAACACAGACCATGCAGCATCTGCCCTCAGCACTTCTGAGAGAAAGTTCAGTGAAAATCATTTAGATCTATCTTTGTGGCAACAGCGTTAACCACGTCCCACATCTTATCAGATTTCACTCAAACTCAGCAAGCACAAAAGTTCTGTTTGTCTTGTCTGGTATTTTTAAACCTTAAGCACATATTGACTCCTCATTGTCAAGAACTTAAGAATTAAAAAGTCAATGGACAAACAACAGAAAAATCTATGTTCTGGAAATTGCCCAAGAAAAGCAGTTCAGACAAGGTAGCCATGTCCTATAGGACAATGGGCACAAATTATTTCACATAGGAAAAATGCAGAGAGAGAGGGAGAGAATCCCAAGCTGACTCTGCATCATGGAGCCCGATGCGGGGCTTGATCTCACAACCCTGAGATGATGGCCTGAGCAAAAACCAAGGGTCGGATGCTCAGCTGACTGCACCACCCAGGTGTCCCAGAACAAATGATTCTTTATATCTCATCAAAAAGGTACTTCTTGACTTTATTTTTATTCTTTCTTTTTATTGAAATATAATTGACATACAGTATTATATAAGTTTCAGGTGTATAACCTAGTGTTTCAACATTTCTATATGTTACCAGGTGATCACCATGATAAATCTAGGTACTATCTGTCATCATAGTTGTTAAAATATTGTTAACTATTCTCTGTGCTGTATATTACACCCCATGACTTACTTCTTTTATAACTAGAAGTTTGTACCTTTTAATCCCCTTTCTATTCTCTATTCTTTTTACATTAGATAAATTTCCAATTTTTAACAAATTTATCGAGGTATACTTTACTTATAAAGTTTGCTAATTATAAGGGTACAGCAATGACTTTAAGTGTATATACTGACTTATTTAACCACCATAATCTACTTTTAGATTTTAATCATCCCAATAAGATCCCTCATTCCAGTTTATGGTAAGTCCTCTTTCCCACTCCCAGTCCCTAAGAAACCACTAATTTACTTTCTATCTCTGTAGATTTGCCTTTCTTGAACATTCTGGCTTCTTGCACACAACATGCTTTTGAGGTTCATCCATGTTGTGGCATGTATCAGTATGTCATTCTTTTTGATTTCCAATGAATACTCCCAAGGGATAGTTTAAATAAAATATTGAAAGCACATAATAGTCATATTTTCTTCTTCTGAAGAGTTTAATTTTTAGATTCCTCTTTCTCACAACTTTCTACCAAAGACAGAGGTCGGGGAGCAAAAGCATATTGTGTGGAAGAAGCCAGACACAAAAGAACATACACAGTGTATGACCCCATTTATACTGAATGTTCAGGAAAGTCCATTTCACCCTGACCCCTTACCCCTTTTCAAGAGAATGTCCTAAAATGGCATTCCTGTATTCTATCCTAGGAGAGGAAGCAGCATTTCCTTTATATGCATGAGGGGACTGGGCTCAAGCCTTAGTCAGTGATAGGAAATAACTGAAAATGTACTCGACATGCTGCTGAAGGTAAAGTAGGTTGAAGCTCGATCATCAGAGCTTCCTTTTCTCTGTTGGGCAGGTCCTCCTCCACAGATAAAGAGATCCGTATTCTATGAAACAGATAAAGAAATCATTATTTTTTGAAATTGGAAGTGGGGAGTTGTACTATGCGGTTCTTGAAGTCCTACCATGCTCACCCTTCTGCATTTATCTCTCTTCCTTGTTTAAAATCCATAGCGGCTGTCCATTGCGTATTGGATAGAGTCCCGAACCCTTTTCATGGTTACAAGATCCCCCATGAACTAGCATGCATCTCACTCTCCAGACTCGTTACTTTGTCTCTCTCCACTTTATTCTCTCTGTTCTTGCTATTTGGGGGTTCTTCCAATTTCTGAACCTCCCCTTTCTTAATGCTCCTTGCACTTGTAATTATTTGTTTAAAAACTGCAACCCAGTATCAGTTGTGATTGTTACTGTTGAGAGAAACTAGGTGGAGTGTACACAGGATCTCTATTTTTTTATTTTTTATTTTTTTACAACTGCATGTGTATCGACAGTTTTCTCAATAAAAATTTCCATTCAGAGCAAAGAAGAGAGAACCTGAAACCCTCACCAGGTAAATACCGTGAGTCCAGAGCTGCATCTCTCTTGCTCATTATTATATCCTTACTGTTTGGCCCAGTACCTTGGAAAAGTTGTCATTCAATTAATATTTGCAGAATGAAATACATTCATAAATACTGGTATCCCCACGTGCACAAGGCTAACTGGCACCAGAGATGATTCAACTAAGATCTGATTCCTAAGAATTTTGTCTCTGGCTGCAACTTTTTCTAGGTATAGATTTCTGATTTTTAAAATTCATTCGTGTATTCATTCACAGATCCCTGCCAGGTTCTCTGATAGGCCTGAGAGGTCATGGCAAACATGATAGAAAGGTCCCAGCTACATGGATTTATATAGTCTGATTGGGAAGCCCTATCAATTCCATTATATGCATGTTACCAACCTAAAATTTAAATTAAAAAATAAATTTAATTTAATTTAAAAAATAAAAATAAAATAAAATTTAGAAAAAATAGTAAAGGCGATGAGGGATGTTTGGCATGATTCATTGTACATCTTAAGGCGTTCACTGTGGCTTCTGTGGAGAAAATGGAGGGGGTGGGAAAGTAAAAGTGAGCACAGGGCACGTACTTCTGTGCAGATGCTGAGGTCTATGTGAGAGATGATGATGGGTACGGTGGCCCCATGGTTCCCAACAGGGAGGCTGGTTTACGTTAAGACTGGCATAGTAACTGAACGTGGTCTCAGAGCTGCGCTGGTGGGAGATATGTTCTTGGCATAGCTCTTCTCAGAGGGGGACTCTTTCCGTGTCTTTATCTTGTCCCCATGGGCCTCCTGGGTCTGCCGCAGGGACATTAAACACTATAGATGGGGAAAGCACAGTTTTGGGAATCAAACAAACCTAAATTCAAATCACATGTCCACCTCTGACTAGCCTTGTGGCACCAGCCGGTTGCTGAACTTCTCTGCATCTCTGGATTCTTGGGGATAACAAGATGTAAGTCATAACTTTACTGCAATAATCAATTGAGATAAAGTAAAAATGTACACATTATCTGGCATCTCATAGTTACCATATGTTAGTTTGAATTTTGAACTGGTCAAAATAGCGAGCTGCAAATCAGGTGTACTCTGTGACTCTAATTTTGCGTATATTCTTCCCAAGATCTTTTGGTATCAGAGTCTTACTTAGGAAATGTCTTCAAGATGAATAAATATTTATTAATGCTACTGAACAGAGTTCAAAAACTAAGTATGCCGTTTCCAGCAGAGAAACAATGAATTTAAAACTGCCCATTTAATCCTCATTAATAGGCCCGTAATAGATACTTTAGGAAGAGAAAACATGGAAGAAAGTCTTACTCTGGGTATATCCATCATAACAATTAGATCTGAGGATTCAGTTCGTGTCTCTAATTATAAATGAATAGCACACATTAAGCAAGGAGGACTGTGTAGTTCGCACTTCCTTAATTATGGGTTCGTGGGGATGCTGGATTTGACCCTGCTCATTCCATTTTCATTACTATGTGTTGACATTCTCCTGTAACCTCACTGTAGGTAAGTTTTCTTCCTAGCCATGTACTTTGTGACAAGTTAGCAACAATTCCAACTTCATGCTCCATTTACTCTGCCTACCGAGGCAATTTGCTATCCACACACTGTTATTTCCTCTGCTTTGTGGCTCCAACCTGTAAGGTATTTCGTGGTGGGAACTACACTTTGAATACCAACACTTCAATTGCTCTCCTGGCTGAATGCTCTCTGTGCCACCTGAGGGGGAGGATTTTAATATATATAGGTCATCCTCTTACATTAAATAGTTGGTCAAGACCGTGGGCTGACTTGTTTAAAAATGTTACCTCATTGTACTTCCTAGGCTTTTGGCATTTTCCTATCACGACACTCAAGAATTTCCTGATCTGGCATCTGCTCATCTCCTACCACTGCCTTGATATTGACGATTGGAAGATGTTTAACTGTGAAACATGCCCTAGGTTCACCATGCCATTTTGTACTTAAAGTTCCTTTGCATAGGCCATTCTTTCTGATTGTAAGACTCAGCCCCTTCCCTGTTCTCTTTTCTGGCCTAAACAGCTGCTCAACTTCCAACGTGCCATTTGGGTATCACCTCCGCCGGGTGGCCTCCATAATCCTTTCCTTCGACCTCCTCACTGTCACCTGCAATAAAGTTCTCTTTACATGCCCATAGTTCCCTGGGCATCACTTCATCCCGGAATCACTATGTTGCATTGAAGCTATCCACTGATAAATACATTTCCTCCTCCAGACAGTAAATTCTTGAGTCCATGTCTAATCCACACCTGCATCTGCAGCATCTCTGTGCTTGAAGCACAGGCCAGTTATGAAATGCTTGCTGAAATGATTGATGTGTTCAAAGAAAGCAAAGAAGGAAAGCAAAGAAAACGTCACTTATTATTTTTTGAGCGCTCACCCTGTTGCAGGCGCTATGTTGGGAGCTTAGAAGTCAGCATAAGCATAAGCCTTGCTTCTGGATATTGATGATCGAAAGGAAAAGAGAGATATAAAAACTGACCATTGCAATTCTATGATGAAGGCAAGCAGAGGCTACCAGGTGGGCCCAGAGAAAGCTATCTAAATAAGGTTGTTGTAGAACCAGGGGAGGTATACTGGGGGCAAAATATAAGCTTTGAGTTGTTATTATTGTTATTAATTATACTTAAATAACATTCAATAATTATTACTCTTGACTGAATTACTGAGTGCTTACCTTGCACCAAGTTCATTACCTGCACTATCTTATCTCTCACAGCAATCTTAGGAAATGAGCACTGCTTTGCTATTTTATGGCTTGGGGGGGGGCGGGATACTGAGCACAGGAAGGTTATTATGAACCTGCTACCAGGTCACACATCTGAAAAGAGATACAACTGCATTAGGACATGGGCCTTCCTAAGACCAGAGGTATTTCTGCTCTCACTGTTCTGCTACAAGGATGTCCCTCCCTGTGACTGAAGACATTGATCAGAGAAAGAAGGGAGAGCAACATGCCTGGAAAGTGGGGAATTACCGTGCAGGTGAAGGGACATTTGGGGGAGCTGCAAGCAGCTCACTGTTGCTTGAGAACACAGACACCATAGGAAGTGAAAGAAAACAAACAAAAAAAAAGAAACATCAAACGCTTTCCCGGTTCCAAGACTGCCCAATCTCATTCCCCAAGGGGCAGCCCTTAGATTCCCAAGGGTAGCAAAATGTAGTGGGCAGCACTGAAGAAAATAACTATTGGTTTTCTGATTTAGAAAGCACTACACTGTTCAGATGTATTGGAAAATGACAAAGCACCTGGCCCCTTCATCTTCCTCCTTCTCTGAGGCTAAAAGGAGAGAATAAATAACAGCTGGAGGAAAAGATCAATGAAGGCCTTGCCAGCAATAACAGGTAGAAAGTACCTGGTGAAGGGAAACCATAAATGCTATAGAACCTCATTCTTCATCCTTTGAACTGAAGGTCTCCTCTGACCCAAGCATTAAAGATCAACCGCGGCTCTTCCCCTGAGCACAGGTGTTCACTTTACTTATCTCGGTGCCCTGCTGGCCAGGGTGGCATCGAAAACCTTTCTGCAAACACAGTGTAGACTTTCCCTGATGGCTAATCTATAAACTTCATAAAAGTTACATTTATCTATCAAGACTCATGCCATTGATATTATACACAGTAGGGCATTTACTCCCTCCGTCTTCCCTTAGTAATAACATCAAATATAACAAGTTGGTGGGGACCAAGGTGCTCAGGACACCCATCCGGTCGTTTTCCTGCCTTTCTCTAGTGATGGATGGAAGTGATTGTGTTTTTCATTCTGAGCTGCTGGGTTCCTTTAGATTGTGCTGTAGGTTGACGGGGCTCCTGCCAGAGCAGTTTTCTTGAGCATGATGGAGTGAGATGGTTTCCAGCTGGGTCCAGGAGCCCCTTAACAATGGACTGGAGCCCTTTGGGGTCCATCCTGGAGGAGGAGCTGGGTGCGTAGGGGACAGGGCACCAGAGAAGTCCCTGGATTTAGTTTGTAATACCACATAGGCTTTTAGAGGGAGAATGATGTCTTTAAATAAAAGACCTAAACATCTACCAAATCATGGAGACACGCATAGCCTTGGAGACTGGGAACCTCTGTCAAAATGTGCGCACTAGATCAAAGTTGCTTCTCTTCCTCAAGTTCATTAGTCTTATCTCTAACATGGGCCTAAAGACGCTTGCTCTCCACTACACAGGAGTCCTGGGAGGCTTAGCTGAGATCTTATGAATAGAAGCCCTATGTTACCTGTAGGGTGCTAAGTAAGCAATAGTGAAACCGGCTACCATGTTGGGAGTACTTCTGTTTATTTGATCTCCCTATTTGATGAGATAGGTATTAGTAACACAGTTTACTTCATATTGTCTTTTTTTTTTTAATCTGTGAGTTAAACTGAGGGAGAAACTGAAGCTACTTGCTAACATCCATCACCAACTTGTCATCCACGAGAGTGAACTACCTTGAAAGCAAATCCTCCAGACCTAAACAAGCATTCAGAGGACTGAGGCTCCAGCCAACATCCTGCCTACAACCTCATGTGGGACCCTGAGCCAGAAGTACTCTTTAAACCACTTCCAAATTCCCAACCTACAAAAACTATGAGATGATAGATGATTATTTTGTTTTAAGCTTCTGTGTTTTGAGGTAATTTGATAGGTAACAATAGGTACTAGTATTATTTACTAATTAATGCCCTATATTTATAGACTTAGGGATGACCAGAGATGTAGACAAACATCTGTAAAAAACATGAAATAAAATTCCAAATGTGTCCCTGTCACCAATTTTCTTTCCTTCTTTTTTTAAAAGATTTTATTTATTTATTTGCAAGAGAGGAGAGAGCACAAGCTGGGGAGGGGCAGAAGGAGAGGGAGAAGCAGGCTTCCCACTGAGCAGGGAGCCCGATGTGGGGCTCCATTCCAGGACCCCAAAAAAGGAAGGAAAGAAAATTGGTGACAGGGACACATTTGGAATTTTATTTCATGTTTTTCACAGATGTTTGTCTACATCTCTGGTCATCCCGGGATCATGACCTGAGCCAAAGGCAGATGCTTAACCGACTGAGCCATCCAGGCGCCCCATCACCAATTTTCTTAAGCCAGTGGTCACATGTGGGTCTGAGAGAGGACATTGCACACTGGACAAGAGTTTGGGATATATAGTAAAAAGCCTTGGCTCAATCCCTGCTTTACTTCTTGCTAGCTTCTCCCCGAGCAAGTTTATTAACTTCTGTGGTACTAAATCTTCACTGTTATAAAATGAGAAAAATCATCAAATACTTACAGACACCCCATAAGTTAGATTCTATGAAAGGATGAAAAGACTCTACATAACACAAGTGCATGATAAATATTCACCATCATTTGTGTTACTGTTTTAGACTCTGAGTCTTCTGTGTGAACATGTGTCTCAGTTTCCACATCTATAAAATAGGGATCAGAACATCTACTACTCTGTGTTGTTATGGGGTTTGCTTTCCAGATGCATCACGATGAGGAAATAGTAATCTCCAGTCTTTGCCGTGCTGGGGAAGGGTATTCCATGTGGCCCCAGATCAACAAAGATGGACAGGGGTTTATCTGGGATTGCTGTAGGGTGAAAAGCCCAAGTCATCTATCTTAGTTGAGAGTTCTCACCAAAACTTTACAAAGTACATGATATCATATCTGTTCTATAGAAGTTGAATTTGAGGCTGTTTAAACAATTCATGGAAGATCCATGGATCCAAGATCCACTAGGAAGCTGTGGAACAAAGATTCAAATATGTCCTATGTATTTCACACCACACAGCCTGTCACACTAAGTAAATAGGGTAGAATTAGTCTAAATCAGTATTTTTACAATCTCAGACATTTAAAAGAAATACTGCAGTTATTTTTCTAATAATCCTAAAATCCATGGTCAAATGAATGAAATGTCTTTACCTCACAATCTGTGTTTTGATTTGCTTTATTTTTCATCTTAAGGAAAAACATTTTTTTCTTTTTTTTTTTTTTAAGTAAGCTCTATTCCCAACATGGGGCTTGAACTCACAACCCCAAGATCAAGAGTCACATGCTCTACTGACTGAGCCAGCCAGGTGCTTCAAAAAATGCTTTTTTGATAAAGATTTCTCACCCATTTTTGTTGCAATGCCTGCCTGCCTGCCTTCCTCCCTCCCTTCCTTCCTTCCTCTTTTTTTTCTTCTTCCTTCTTTTTTTTCTCTTCTCCACACACACATTATTTGGTGAGTCTACAAAGCACCTAGCAAAAGCAGAACTCCTGAAGTAACTTACACTCTAATTGAGAAGGCAAATTAACCTCTAGTGAGTGTAAGAATACAGGGTATTAAAAAAAAAAAAAAAGAATACAGGGTATTAACAATAATGTAGGCTCTGGGGTCAGAATCCTTCTACCTCCACTCACCAGTGTGTATGAGTTGTGGGACTTTGATCAAGTGATTTCAACTTGAAAGTTAACACTAGTGCGTACCCATACAGTTGTTGAGCAGATTAAATTATGTAATCCAGTCCAGAAGCTTAGAAATGAATATGAAATAGCGAGTAATAGTTAACATTTATGAAGTCTTCCTAAGGAATATGATAGTGGTGCACAGACTCATTATCGTTTCTTTCTGTTGGAGAAGTTTTAAAAACAACTGAGGAACTCATCCTGAGTAATAAAACTAAGGACTAAAACTGGAGCAGCAAAGCAGTGGGTTCATTACAATAACAGCATGGCTTTCCTGAAACTCTAGGCAGGGAACCCTAAATTGTGCTCAGTGCTAACTGCGTATATTACTGGAATTACATTACAATTAGGTTGCCACTGTAGCTAATGTCTCCGGTCACTGTGCTGGGTACCGAGTCAATTCCAGCTCTTGACTGATTTCCAGGGTGGCCTACACTGGCTCAGTGGAATAGGAAAAGCACACCTTCGGGAATTAGAAAGCATATGTTAGTGCTGGAAATTAAACCGCTGGTTGATTGCAACATTTGTTTTTTTTTAAAAAAAGATTCCTTAACTGGGTTTTACCCAAGACTGCCTTTCAAGAAAATGTTGATTCAATTAAAAGGCAAAAAGCCACCGTATTTCACTCTTGGTTTCATTGTGAGTAAATACAAACCACCCATTTGCATAGGAAGAAGGTAGGGGATATACAGCTCTAAAAAGGGTATCTATGGTAGGACCAAGTTCTACGCTATTGAAAAAAAGTACATTCTTGAAATGCAATCTGAATTAACTCCCACTGCCCTGGCCGCCCCCCCACCCCCCCACCCCCACCCCAGAGATTGATTGCAGGGCAATCCATTTAACTTTCTGTTCTAACACGGATTTTCCCCAACACATGCCAGTTAGATGAAAAACAAAATGTTTGAGCCAAGGTTTGCCTTGATTTAATCTCAACCTAATTCAAGGTTTCCCTCTTCCTACATCAGTTCGTACATACTATCCTTCAACCAAGCTAACCAACTTGCCGGTATGTTCTGAGCTTCTTGAGGCTTTGCCTTTAGTGTTTGATGTCCCATGTGCTTCCCAGGGTCTGCCATTAGCCGCACCTCCAACCCTATCCTGGAGTTGACTATCAGCAAAAATGCCAGTTGCCTTCCTTCTCCTTTCCCAGAACCTCCTCTCTGCCTGACCTTTTAATGATGGAGTTCCTTAGGGCTCAACTTTAGCTCTTCTAATTCTATCTTCCTTGCTTAGATAATTTCATTCATTCTCTCAGTTAAATTGTCACCTGTGTTCTGTTGACTCAAAAATGTATGTATCCAGCCCAGACATTTCTTCTGGCTCTAGAGTCTTATATCCAACTACTGGTTTGATACAATCATTTGAGTGTCTCCCAGACATTCAAAAACTTGGTGTGTCACAAGTAGCACTCCTGGTACATCTCACACCCCAGAATGTAAACATCCACTGGTGGTCTTTAAGTCAGTTAAAAGGCTCTTACACTGACCTAGCAGCTCGCGCTAAAAATGTGAGAGGTGTTTTTTTGTTTGTTTTTATTATATCTCTTTGTCCCTCACCCTCATACTGGATTTAATTCTTATTGAGGGAGCATCCAGTGTATTTCTCACCCTGAGCCTCATCCTTCTATTTCCATTAACGCCCCTCTGACCCAAATCATCATATCTTGTTTTAAACATTTAAATATACTAATTATGTCCTTTGAACTTTATCTATTTAATCTATTCTCCACAGATTGGGGAGATCTTTGTAAGTGCATTTCTGATCATGTCAGCCTCGGGAATACAACTTTTCAGTGACTTCATGTTGCCCTTAAGGTGTGGTCTAAAATTCAAGGCAGGTCTACAAAGTTCTGCATAATCCACCCCCTGCTAACTTGTCTGCATTTCCTGAGACTGTTCCTTTACACTTTTTTTTTTTTTTTTAAAGATTTTATTTATTTATTTGAGAGAGAGAATGAGATAGAGAGCATGAGAGGGGGGAGGGTCAGAGGGAGAAGCAGACTCCCTGCTGAGCAGGGAGCCCGATGCGGGACTCGATCCTGGGACTCCAGGATCATGACCTGAGCCGAAGGCAGCCGCTTAACCAACTGAGCCACCCAGGCGCCCTCCTTTACACTTTTGTGCTGAATTCCTGGAACATGATAATCTCCCCAGCTTCTAATCTTTCTTATATGCTCATCCCTCTTCTTGGTATGCTTTTTTTTCCTCCTCTGTGTGTCTGAGTTCATCTTGAATATTACTTCTTCAGAGAAGCCTTCTCTAAGCCCTAGACCAGGTTAGAACCCCTTATTTTCATTCCGAGAGCATCCTGTGCTGCTTCTAAGAAGGACCAACTTTTATAAACAGATTCTGTATCATAATTGTATTAAAGTCTCTCTTGCCCACTAAGTTAGAGAGTCTGTGAGACCCAGAGCTTTGCCTAACTGGCTGACCGTTCAATCCTCCACACCTAGCACAATGGGTGGCCAATGGTCAGCACATAATACATCTTTGTCCCTGTTTTTTTTGCTTGAATTGTGTCCCCTAAAACTTAGGGGGACAGTTGACAGTCTAACCTGTGACCTTATTGGAAATAGGGTTTTTACAAATGTAATTAGTTAAGACGAGGTGATATTGGAGTGGGGTGGGGCCCTAATCCTGTATGACTGATGTTCTTAAAAGATTATGGAAGAGAGGAGGGAGGCAGAGATTGAAGTACTACAACTACAAGCCAAGGAAAGCCAAGGGTTGCTGGCTACCGCAGAAGCTAGGAAGAAAACCAAGGAGGATTTTGCTCAGCGTCTAAGACAGAGCATTGCACTCCTGACTCTTCAATTTTGGACTCCCAGATTCCAGAACCATGAGAGAACACTGTTGTTTTAAGCCACTCAATTTGCAGTACTTTGTTATGTCAGCCTTAGGAAACAAATACACTGCTTATGTCCACGCATCCATGCATTTACTTAATATACAATGCATTATTCATCTCTGGGTCCTTAGTGTCTGGCACTGCTTGGAACAGAATATGTACTTAATAATAAAATGCTGATAGAGTAATTATGTATAGACACAGAATCTATCCATCTGCTTACCTGTGGATAAAAACAAGTAGTTAAGAGCCAAAAGTTAAATTTATACTTCCAATATGACCCGAAAATCTCACTCCTAGGTCTTTATCCAAGAAAGTGTAAGTTTATATATAGAAATATTTATAACAGCATTATTCATAAGAGCCAAAAACTGGAATCAACCAAAACGTCCTTCAGTATGTGAAATCACAAACAGTGGACTTTCCATGCAATGATCTACTACTCAACAATAAAGAAGAATGGACTCTTAATACACAAATAGCATAGACGAATCTCAAATGCATTCTGCTAAGTGAGAGAAGCCAGACTCACAAGATTATATACACTGTCTGAATTCATTTATGCAATGTTTCAGAAAAGGCAAAACTATAGGGACAGAGAATGGCTAAGTGTTGCCAGACTTTGGGGTGATGAGAGCATTTGAATACAAAGCTTCAGCACAATGGAATTCTTTGAGGTGTAGCACCTGTTGTGTATCCTGATTGTGGTGGTGGTTGTATGAATCTAAGTATGTGTTAAAGCTCATAGAATGACATACTAATTTAAAAGTTAAAAATGAGAAAAATATGGGGGCAATAACAAGGAAGAACATCAAATTAAATGTATGGATTAAATATTTTTTTAAAAAGCTAAAAGAGATGGTGTTTACTATGAAGTGGCTATTCGTCATGAGAAAATGGCCTCCATCTTTGTTAGAAGAATGTCTGTAATTTTCAAAGATGTCACTAAGAACCACATACATCTAAGATGAAAGCCTGGTGTAGGCAGATCACTTCTGTATCACTCCTCATGTATCAGTGTATAATTATATACTTAACTAAGGAGATCATTTTGCTGGGATTTGTAAAAGTACGTAAGGCCTTTTTAGTTCCTTATCACTAATCCAAAACTGGCCCTGAGCAGTAGCATCTGGAAGCCATTTCTCTGTAATAGTTACTTCCCACCCTGTAGCCTCAGTAAGGTGCATGGATGGTTCCAGTCCAATTCCTAATGGACAGGTGTCTGCATACCACAGACTGTCCTCTCACTCTACCGTCAGTTAATGGATCCCTAAGAGAGAAAGAGCCTCAGAGGCAAAAACACCCTATAGGACTGTCTTGAATTTAACAACTTAAAATACGTGGTTTTGTCATCCTCCCTGGGTATTGGCAGACCTTGAGTCACTAGTGAGTAGCTTTGCCGTGGTTCGTGGAGGCGTTGAAGACATTAGTGCGTTTTCCAGTATGTCATACAGCAAACACAGAGAGAGCCATTTTGGACCAACTTAACTTTTTTAATGACCATCGTAAATGGGGTTTTTCAGGTCTCAGTTTCTTTGTTGGATCACTTGATACTGTTTATTTTTCCTTTAAGTGCGTGATGCTAGCATGTCCCCTCACTTGCTCTAAAGTGACATTGGCATTTTCTTAACTTAAACATGGTCCATTGGTGGTGTCTTCTACGTTGTCTCTCCATTTGATATAGTGTGATAGGTGCAGTTGACAGTTTCGCACAATCACTAAGGAAGGCAGACTGTATTTCAAGAAGATTTCTAGAGTGGCATTATCTTATTTTGGTCACTATGACCGATTTAGTCATCAGCTTGGCAGGAAGTGGAATTCAATATTGTCGGTGTCCCCAGATGGATAGAATTCAGGAGGCTAACTCTAACAAACAACTTAAAAGATTACAGCACAGTCCAAAAAAATACATATAAATAGCTTGTGAATTTCAATTAAAATTAACTGATTCTGTTGATTAGAATCCTGCTTTCTACAGCATTTTCACTATTGCCCTTCTCAACGGTTAAAACGTATGTGGAAAAAGCCAACAGTCTTCTGTAGTGTAAATGTAACATCCATGCCTCTGATTCAAAGCCATTTATCATGATCACTCAATGAGAACATGAGGGGTAGTCCTGAACACATGTCTTTAAATGTTTGAATTGTATTGCTTATTTACCATAAAAAAGGCAGTTCTGTGCTATGGTGTATGCACATGTCTTCTGGATAAGTCTTTCCTTTCTGACTACAGAAAAAGATCAAACCCTTCTGAGTAAATATCAGAGTAATCTCCTGACAAGGGTATATATTTCCACTGCCAGTAACCGAGGGGAAGGTAAGTACTCAGGCACAAAGAAAGAATGTAGGAGTTTGGGAGGAGCTCCATGCTAAGCCTGAACATGAGCGCACTTATTATTCCTTTCTTGACCTTTAAAAACTTGGCCTCGACTTTGTAGTAATAGAGACAGAGATGATACTGTAGGGCACACCAAGCAAAACCTAAGTCCACTGAATCTAATAAACCAGAAAACCCAGTTAAATATTTCTTTGCTTATCCCACTAACATCCTTTACTCATTTATTAGAATATTTGGCAAGGTCTTATTTAATATTCTGTCCTGATCCCAGCTGTGCAACTAAACAAACAAAGGAAAGCCTGCTGGCCACATCTGGGCAGATGATCAAATGTGGCACAGTCTCCCTGGGGTCATCATAGTTATGGCAAAGTAATTATAGAGACATTTCCAACGGGAGGTGAATTTGTGGGAATGATTTCCTGGTATAAGACTGCAAAATTTTAAGGTCTGGGCATGAGCTTCTTAAGCATGATAGCAGAATTCCTTTCATATCCTGATCTATCCATCTTAGAAGTTCAGTACTTTGGTAGTCTTAGAGTAGACTGATGACCTCATGATGACGCTCTGCTCCTTGGATTTTCCCTATTCATGTTTCATCAAGAGATCTTCCTCTTTTGTTCATATTTGTCTTTCTCTAGCCAAATTTAATGCAATCATTTACACATATCCTTACTAAGTTTCAACTGTAATTTAATTCTGCCTCCCTGAGATTCCATGTAGGTTACCTTGATTGAAACTGTGGCTATTTCACAACTATTTACTCACACCTTTCTAGGCAGACTGGGTTTACTTCTACTAATGGCTTGTATCATCCATTTTATGTTCATTTGGTCAGTTTAATTCTCAAAATAGAATCTGTTCCTTTGATTTGAATAATTAATGATGATGATCTATCTCTGGACAATGTGGTCTTTCTCGGTGCTATGTATTTGTACTTGTTATATTTGGGACTTTACATACCAATTCTAATTATATTTAACATAAGGAAATCATTCTGGGGACATATTTGTTTTCTTTTGCTTTATCACTCTTAAAGGCCCTTGGTATTTTTAGAATAAATATACTCTTTACAGGAAATTTAAAAGAGATGGTACAAATTGATTTGAGGATAAAATGTAAAGGTTGACTCAACCAATGCTTCATGTGAAAAAAGATATATAATTTTTTTCTATTGTTATTTTTAAGTGTCCAAATGTAACATTTAGAATTTAAACTTTTTTTTGTTCTTATAACTAAAACAAAAACAAATCTAATATTATTTTGATTAAATATGGTGCTTCTGGAAGAAGGGTACCTGGGGGGCTTAGTGGGCTAAGCATCTGTCATTGGCTCAGGTCATGATCTCAGGGTCCTGGGATGGAGCCCCTACTTTGGACTCCCTGCTCAGCAGGGAGCCTGCTTCTCCCTCTCCCTCTGCTCCTCCTCCACGCCGTGTTCTTTCTCTCTCTCTCTTTCTCAAATAAATAAATAAAATCTTTAAAAAAAAATATGGCTCTTCCAGTGAAAACTCACACGGAAAATAAGTCCCCATGGGAGGAAAAGAAGAATTCCTTTTCTTCCAGGTAGTTAAGCCCATCAGGGTTCAAGGCCTTTCCCAAGCACCTAAGACCCCTGTCTCTGTCACATGTATAAGGAAAGCCTCCTAATGAAAAATAGAGACCAAATACATAAAATAGCACCAACAAAAATGGATTCAGAGAGAACAGACATAATAGAGGGAACAGAGAAAATGTTAGAAAATCTAACAATATCTTCAGAGAATTAAGAAAAGTTATCACAGGCATGACTTAGGAAGAAAATTCTAACAGGAAGAAGCAAAAAACAGTAATAAAAAAGAGCTCTTGCAAATTAAAAAATAAAATAGCAGAAATATTAAGGGGAAAAAAAAGAATGTTGGATGTTAGAACTGAGATAATATCCCAACAAGTAAAGCACAAGAGAGATGGAAAATCCGAAGGAAACCAATGGGCAAATTAGAAAACTATTCTGGAAGGTTTAATATCCAACTGATAAAATTCCACAGTCCATTTTTTTTCTTTTCTATCTTTCCAGAATTTCTATAAAAGTACTGAGTACAAGGAACTATCTCTGAATTTAGGACATGTTTCCATATTAAAAGGACTCACTCTGGACCAGCACAATGAATGATAAAATAGTACTGCAATAAGGTGTACCATCATGAAATTTTAAACACCTGACATAAAGAAGATCTTTAAGAACTCAGAAAGCATTGTGATATAGAAGGACATTGGATTTTTCAGAGAAAATCTGAAAGTCAAACAATCATGGAGCAAAAATTTTGAAGATAGAAATATTGATATTCAAATTAGACTTTTTTTGCTCAAACTGAATCCAGTGGAAAGAAGAAATGAAGATACTTTTTTTTTTTTTGAAATGACAACACTTTTAGATGTGCAGAGTCTTGAAACAGAATTGTCTCTCAGATACCATTTCTCAGGGAAATCCTAGAAATTTCTTCAAACAAGAAAGTAAAGCAACAAGCAGGAAGACAATGACCCAGGTGTGGAACAGGCAACACATAAGAGAAATAAAGGGAATGCCTGAGAAGAAGGACAGGCTAGTTCCAGGATGACAGTTAAATAGAAGAAGAAGGAAGCCTGTGTAGGCACAGAACAGGGGCTTCAAGAAGGATGGGTCAGGGCTGGGAGTCAGGTGGGAATGGATGGGAGAGAGCATTTGGTAAATTGCATCTCTGCTGGAGTTTGAGATGAATGAATGAGAGGGGAAGATCAAATTACAAATTTTAAAAAAGACTCGACCATTTGTTCATTCTGAGCAAAGCAGTATACTATGATTATTTTATTACTACACTAGGGATATTACTTTGTGAAAAGTAACTGTAACTGCTCATTCTTTAACTCATAATCGTAGCAAGGGGTTTGTGTGAGAATATTAAATGTTCATGTTTCATATTGGGAAATTAATGTCTAATATTGATGAGACAAGAAATAGCACTGTAAATACTTTTTGAAAATATGTATAGAGAGATAACTACCAGAAGAAAAGTTAAAACAATTTCAAGAACTAGTTGCATTCATAAGCAGAATGGAGGCTTTGTCTGAAAAACTGTATTTAACTATACTATTTTGTCTTCATAAATTATGTATATTTTTATATATAAATTATTTTTGTAATTCTGTATTAGTTATAAAACTGATAAAATATGTGGCTATGTATTTGATAATATTTTGTTAAAATATTATTTGCCATGCCATTTAAATGATTACATATTTACATACAAACGTTTAATTATTAAATACTGCATATTATATAACTTTATAGATACACCATTTATCATGTCACTTTTTCTGAAAATAACCAATTCCATAATGTATTACTACATATAAGGTTAATATTAAAACTCAGCTTCAGGTTTCAATGACCTTTTATCTGCACATTTTTCCCTAAGTGCATCTTCCCATCAATGGGTCCAAGCTGTGTAGTTTCTTCTCT
Organism: Halichoerus grypus; assembly: GCF_964656455.1. Classification (NCBI taxonomy): domain Eukaryota; kingdom Metazoa; phylum Chordata; class Mammalia; order Carnivora; family Phocidae; genus Halichoerus; species Halichoerus grypus. Next base: position 24,308,585 of record NC_135726.1, on the reverse strand, counting down.
ATTCATTTAAGATGTCAAATTTACACTTTGCTTGGAATTAATAGATGTTCCCATTCTTCTGCATCTACTTTTTGAAAATGAGCCAGTCAATACAATGTCATAAAACAGGTTTGTCATAAAGTGTCTTTGATGAACAAGGACAATTCCGCAGTGCAAAAAAAGTCTTTCAAAACAGAGTCACCCAGAAGCACAGGAATATAGAACTTGCATTTTATGGTCCATATCAATATTTTACTGTGGTTACAAATCTAACACAGATGCCAAGATACTTTATGTTGCCAAATGGTTCTTTTATTTTGCAGCACATGTTGTGTGTTCTATTTAGTAGTGAACACATCTGTTAGAACGTTTTTCTTTCCTCTCTCCCTGCATTTTTTTTTGTTTGTTTGCAATTCTAGTTTCTCTAAAGATACAAACTCATACATCAGTCCAATGCATGTTTTATGACTTATAAACATTGTTAAACGATGCCATTCTAAACAGTTGTGGGTTAGGAAATCACTGCTTTGGGAAAGGTATTTTTAGTGGCAAAAGTACTTTTCATTAATCTCAATTCTCCAGGTTTAGAATCAAAGCAGAGCATGATAACTCTGAAGGCAGCTGGATGTGAGATTGTCTTGGGGGTCGGCAAGGAGTGCAAGGGCAGAAATCAACAGTTGTTTTGTGTGAAGCCATTCAGCTGGTTTTGTACTTGCCCTTCTTTCCTTCAAGTTGGAATCATCTGCCGACTTGGCAGAAGTTTGCCTAAAAGGCAGGGGAGGGGGAGTGATGGCTTTTTGTGCCAATGAAAACTAGGAGGTGTGTTGTTTTCAAGAGTTTCTGCCAGTCCTCCTCCTCCAGCTGCACCAGCCCATCTTCCCTACTGAGTTGAATCAACATTTTCAGAAGCAGCCCCTCTGGAGTGATCAATGAGAGGTGTTGCTTGGAGAGGAACCGAATGATTTAGCACAGTGGGAAGGCAGCCACAGATCGACAACCAACAGCAGGAGGGAGCAGACAGACTGACAGTAGCTTCCACAGTCTCCACGTAAACGGGAAGAATGGCACATAATGTGGAGGAGTGGAATAGTGCAAGGAAATTTGCGGAACCTGTCAGGCTCAGATAAGCTTTCCCTTTTTCACAGTTAATTTCGATGTGTTTGCCTTCTAGATTTCGGGTAGATGAGCATGTGATGACTACAGTGGAGATGAGGAGCAGAAATCCTTCAAGACGAGGGAAAAAATTTGACATTTCAGAAAAGAGGCAGGTGTGTGGTGTGAGAGGGGGGCGAAATCAGGGTGGGGAGAAATCTGGTCATATGTTTCAATCTTCTGTTTCTTGGTTCATACAAATTTGACCCATATACAACCTTATCTGCAGGTTCACTTAACATGGTTTAGGTGACTCGCAGTCAGCCGCAGTCGGGAAGCAGATGGTCCTCTTTCTCACGAGTTGTCAGGTCACTCGCCTAATGCTATGTCACAACGTGTGCACCATTCACCTCACTCCATCTCATCACGTAGGCATTTTATCATTTCAGATCATCACGAAAGTACCGTACAGTAAGATAGTTTGAGAGAGACCACATTCACATACCTTTTATTATGGTATGTTGTTACAATGTTCTCTTTTTTTATTAGTTACTGTTAATCTCTTACTGTGCCTACTCTGTAAATTAAACTTTATCATAGGTAGATATGTGAGGAAAAAAACAATATACACAGGGTTTCGAAACTATCCTCAGTTTCAGGCATCCACTGGGGGTCTTGGAATGGCTCCCCCACGGATAAGAGGGGGACTACTATTTTTTTTTTTTTAAGATTTCTTTCTTTTTTTTTTTTTTTTAAAGATTTCATTTATTTATTTGACAGAGAGATACACAGTGAGAGAGGGAACACAAGCAGGGGGAGTGGGAGAGGGAGAAGCAGGCTTCCCGCCGAGCAGGGAGCCCGATGCGGGGCTCGATCCCAGGACCCTGGGATCATGACCTGAGCCGAAGGCAGATGCTTAACCATTTGAGCCACCCAGGCGCCCCGAGGGGGACTACTATTTTACCTGAAGGAGGGGACACTCACTTTGCTCTTATATTCTTTTATTTTTTTCATTGACAATGTGGGTGGGAATAGGCTTTTGCCTTCAGTTAAGACTGAGTTTACAGACATGTATTATCTAACACTTAGGTACCTTGATAAGGAGGAAATGAATGGTTAACAGTTTGTTTTATGAAGATTGTACAACAGTTCTGAGCAAAGGGGCTGGTGGGTGGAGAAGGAAACTGCCATTCTGTTTTAATAACATGGTTATGAATCTTGAAAAACCAGCTTATCTATAACACTTAAGCTTTCACAAATAGAAAGGAATCCTGAGTCTTTATTTTCTTTTCCTTCCTTTCTTTTTTTTTTTTAAAGGGGTCCTATCTTAACATCAAGGCTGGTTAATTTTCTCTTTTAATCCAGGCTGGTTGATTTTTCTCTTTTACAGAGAGTAACACCAAACAACTTGCTCCATTTCAAATTTGGGTTACAGTGAGGGATTTTTAAAAATTATTTTTTAATATTCATCATCTAGCTTTTGATGTTAAAATACGTATGATTGTGGAGCCTCAAGTAAGAATTAACTTTAAAGCCATGATAAGTAATTAATTCATTCAGTTACCAGCCTTGAGTAACTCTCTAAATTGTACAATTTCATTCCTAATAAACTGCGTTTACAGTAAACTCTGAGTAAACTCCTTTGGCAAAAACAAATGTGTGACTGGAGATAACCTGTTTTATCTAGTTACGTTTAAAAAGCTAAATAAGAAAGGTCTTTTAGCAACTTTTACCAAATAGCAGTTTGTGCTTCAAATTCAGAGACCCTTGGTACAATATCTTAATTTATTCTCCTAGATTAGTATCTTATAAACTACAAACTTGATTCTTAGTATAATGTATTCAACTGAATAGTAAATACAGCATGAAATATCTATGAAACCTGAGAATAGTGATTACTTATCAGAAGCCATATCCTAATCCATGATGGATATTTACCAAATTCAAATATATTTGAATGTCTTTAGTAGAGTTTGACTCAAAGTGGTTTTTTGGGGGGGGAGGGGGTGGATTTATGGAATGAATGTAATATGGATAATATTGAGTAGAAATAAATGAATATTAAATTTATGTGTCATTTAGCATATTGATACTGGTCCTCCAGAAACACGAACTCTGCCGTTTTAGACCACTTGAAAGTTATCCACACCTGTTTTCTTAGTCTGACTTGCTTGTTGTCATTTGCTTGTTCTAATGGATACTGCTCACTCTGGGGGGGGAGAAACAAACTACTTCCCTGTGTGAGACTGTCAAGAGGGTGAAAACGCCTTTCTAGCTTGTTGACTGGTAATTTTGAACAGAAATTTAATATTTTCAGCATTGAAGTTGGTGCACTAAGGTGGGGCAGAGGAGGGCAGGAACATGGTGTTAACAATGGTTTTATTTGAGCTTTCGAGGTGTCTGTTTTCAGGAGTATGATATAAGGGAGTTGGGAGTTGTGCCTTTTTTTTTTTTTTTTTTTTTTTTTTTTGACAGCGTACACCAGAGAGCCACCTGCTGGCTTTCACAAAGAAGTACATACCTGATATCCGCCCCTGGAAAGGAAAAGAAAAGGGTGGGGGGCGGGGAATGACAATGATTACAACAGTTTGCAAATCATTTAAAAAGGGTTGATGATTTCATGAGAATGTATAATTCTGTCTACTTAATTCATTGCCGACATTTATATTTTATAAAACTTTTCATATCCCCCTTAAATGAACTGTTTTCAAATAGTGAATTAGATCCATACAGTGTGGCAATAAGCCCTATCATGGTGTTTCAGAAATGTTTGCGGAGGAGCCTGGCTGGCTCAGTCGGTGGAGTGTGACTCTTGATCTCAGGGTTGTGAGTTCGAGCACCACGTTGGGTGTAGAGATTATTAAAAATAAAATCTTTAGGGGCCCCTGGGTGGCTCTGTCAGTTAAGCATCTGACTCTTGATTTTGGCTCAGGTCATGATCTCAGGGTCGTGATATCGAGCCCCACCCGAGAAGGGCTCTGAGCTTAGCAGGGAATCGCTCCTCTTTCTTTCTCCCTCTGCCCCTCCCCCCACTCACACTTGCTCACGCTCTCTCTAAATAAATAAATTTTTTAAAAAAATTTTAAAAAAACAAAACACAAGTGTTTTCACACTGATTACCTTATGAAAGTTGAGTATTATTCACATTACATAACTGAGGGAAGGCAGGTAGAAACTGATGCTGGCTGGTGTTCGGGTGACCAAGGACCCAAGCTACCTCTGTATGTGGCAGAACCAGTATTTCTGATAAAAAAACAACTGTTCTTTTCCTCTCACTCAATTATCATCATTGTCCTTCATACTATACCTCCTAATTGTATTTCACTATATATTAGCAGGGAATGGTTACTAACATTATTTTTGTGACTTGTTATAGGCTTGCTAAGTCCAGACAGATGAACTAACCTATAGAGTCCTGACCTTCACTGTGTCACGCCATTCTATTTCAGAGGGTGTATGACATGAGATTCGATTTCTAAGATGGCTTTACTAATGTTTAATCATGTGTAGTGATTTTTGCTGCTATCAAAATGCATGTGATTTGGTTTGTAGTCCCATGAAGGTTTAGGTTTTCTTGCCTTCTATATTAAATATTTCCTTTTTGTAATCTTTTTATCTGCTGCCAATAGTTGGTAACTTTATGTGTCATGATCTAATGGACCCACTCTTCTTTCTACTACTTATGTGGCTTAATATTTCATAAGAGAACTACAAGAAGTCTGCAGTCTAGGAATTGACAGTGATAAATCTGGGAAACTGTCATATGGTGCAGTCTTCCCAGATCCCTCCTTCAATAACTGGATGTAATTGGAAAAGTTGCCTAGCTGCTCCGAACCATGCCTTCTTCATTCGCAAACATTAGGTTAAAAATATCTACCATAAATCAATAGAATAGGTATTGAGGAAATTTCTGTTTCTTATAGACTCCAAACCAATAGGGTATATAAGTCTTTTTGTTCCAAAAAACATTTTATTTCACTCAGGGTTTATTAAACACTCATTTTCCTACCCCATTTGGGGAAGTTTGGCACATTGACCTTTTTCACCACTTGCAGGAAATATTGTTCTCAATCTACAGGTTCAAGAACTTGGTTATTGGACAGATTGGGTCATTCAATTTATGAGACACTCAATAATTTGATGAGCTCCATAACCAGTAAAATTTTGTTTTGCTTTCATGTTCTGGGACTGAGAGCTTAGTTATACTGTGAATCATAACTTCCAAAGAACCGCTATTTATAGACTACCTATTATGTACCAGAAACTGTCATATCATATATAATTCTCATAATAGGAACAGGCCTTTTTCTCTCAATAATTTCCCATTATATTTAGAATAAAATCCAAATTCTTGTGTCTGGCTACTTAGGCCATGCGTGATTTGGTCCATATTCATTTCTCCAAACTTGATCTCATGTTGCTTTTCCCCAGTGTCACCGGCCTCTCGTGGGTGAAGAGGAACCCTAACTCAGGAACTTATTATTTTTTTCTACTTGATATACTCTCTCCAGCTCTTTGCTTGCTTGTATATGCTCCTTGAGATTACTGGTCCAAGGAGACTCTGCCATTCTACCAAAGTATCCCCATCTTCCCCTTTAATCTTTATTATCTTTCACAGAAAGTTGCTTCACAGAAAGTTATCACAATTTGTAATTGGGCTTCTGGATGTTTTATCTACACTGCTTGTCTTTTCCCCAAGTTCCAGAAGGCAGATACCCTAGTTTTATTCACCCACCTCCTACCAGCATGCTCAGCCCCTAATTGTTACTCAATATATAGTTGTAGATTGGGTGAATTACCCCACCATGGCAGATATATTATCCCCATTTCACAGATGAGGAAACTAGGATGTATTAAGCAGCAAATATTAAACACCTAGTAATTGACCAACCTCCATTTGAACCCAGGTCCTCCTGACTCCACGTGTTTCTATCATTCTTCATACCCTGAGTGTTCTCACAGATTCTCACAAAAAAAAAAAAAAAAAAGACATTCCTGTGGAGACAGATTGAAACCCTGAGCTCTGGATTACATGCAGTAAACAGATGAGGTGAGAGAGTGATTTTGAAAAAAGTCAAATCCAAACTCTAGAGGAAGATCTCTACTGTCTGACAGTTCCCAGAATGTCAGACCCACATCAGAGCCAGGTGCCTGAGCCCCTCAAGCACAGAGGAGCTTGCCTCACCCCTCTGGGGAAAAAGGAGCTCATGATCATTAACACTTGAAAGCTGAGGCTAGTCCTGAAGTAGATAGTCCCACAGCAGGGAGCCTTTACTATAAAGCCCAGCTTCATTAACGATGCACAGAATAAGCTTCGCTGCTCTTTCTCAAGACTGAAAAGGGAAAATATTCTTTGGAAATCTACATTTTTCTTAGTGGCATACTTCCAGAGTCCCCTGGACATCTATCAGTCTAGTCACACCTCGCGGACAGACCCTGCCTGCGTGAAGAAATGCTTCCCAAAACTGGGGCTGCTGAGCACTTGTGTAGGAATCTAGGAGAATACTCCTGGAATAGATAGATTCTGAGTCCACACAGCAGATCTCATGAGTCGCTGGGCTGGGCCTGGTAACCTGCATTTCAGCACATGTTCTCTCAGTTATCTTCAGGCGACACTGATACCTAGAGGTGGATCCGCTTTTTCAGCCTTCTCCTGATGTGCTAGCCCGTTCACAAGCCAGTTTTTATGTCTGCACAGAGTAATTGCAATCTGTCCCATAGTTTCTCAAGAAAACTACAGTGGCTTCCAATCACTGTATACATTAAAATGGTAAAGGAGTTGATCCCTCTGCCCTGCTTCTGCTGATAATGTCCCATTCACGGAAGAGATTCTGCTGCATCTTCCAGACATTCTGCTCTTTCCGCAGCATCTATATTTAGCTTTGGTTTTGGATAAGTGTGCATATAAGTATTTAGAAGCCTTTCTTCCTATTTGCGTCAGATAATTAGTGATAGGTCACTACATCATTGTCTAAACCTTTCCTTCTTTAACTTTCCCAGAGTATCAAGTTGGTAAATCTAAATGTTCATTCATTCATTTATTCTCTTAACCTGCATCAAGTATCTAAGAACCAATATCTGAATATCTCTGAATATCTCAAGAGCTGAGTTTGTGTCTTGCATATTGCTGAGTCCCCAGGAGCTAACATTATCCAAGTCAGAAACTCGCATTACAAAAATAGGAGCAGGGGAGCCTGGGTGCCTCAGTCAGTTAAGCGTCTGACTTTTGATTTCAGCTCAGGTCATGATCTCAGGGTAATGGGATCGAGCCCCGCGTCGGGCTCTACGCTCAGTGAGGAGTCTGTTTTGAGATTCTTTCTGCCCCTCTCCTTCTGCCTCCCCCCCCACTCACTCTTTCTCTCTCTTTCTCAAAATAAGTAAATAAATAATTTTTAAAAAACTAATATAACTTAATAAAAAAAAGAAACAAAAATACCCATAACTGCCTCAATTGGTTAAGTGCTATAAACAAGTATGTATAAGACACAATGGTGTCAAGCAAATAAGCCCAAATAAATATATTTCTCCAAAAAATTATAAAAATTCTGATGGCAAAAACCACACATTGCCCATTTCTGAATGTTTAGGATTTAGTTGACCACCCAGAAGATCAGAGGTTCTCAGAAAACAATGGCTGAATGAATAAGTATAGGAAAGTAAAAGGTAAGCTAGTTACGTGGCCAGTAAGATGGAGTTAAGGTGAAAGCATCCCAGAAAGAGAGAGAACACCATGTGCAAAATCCAGTAAGTATTTTCAGAGCCTTCCTACCGGGATTTCAAAATCATGTCTGGGCATGGCTGGAAAGCAGGGCATGTGACTTCCGCATACATCCATGTTCCCTGTTCTCCATCATCCTTGGATTTCTATTGCTGTTCTATTCCTCTGTCTGGATTAGGACTCAGAGGATCAAATTTAGCTACGATCAGGGGTCTATTCCATGCTGGACCATTGGCATGCTTATCTTGTCTAGACAGAAGTGGCCAGCTGTGTTCATAACTGGCATCCACAAAGATTTATCAAGGCTTTTAAAGTTGGTCATGTGTTTATTAGTGACAACTCTTAATCGGGGAAATTACACCGCTCCTGGTGGCAGATAATCACTGTGGCTTGTTGCTGACCATGCTTCTTGCATGCTCTGTTTTCTTGAACAAGATACTGAAATTCTGTGAGCCTGCCTTGATTCATTTGTAAAATGTGAGTAATAATACTTCACAAGATGGTTAGAAATGAAGCAAATGGCAAGCAAATAAAGTTCCTGATACGTCGTTTTCCCTCAACAAACGCATCTCCCTCCCCATTCATGTTGTAAAAGTAGTAATTGTGCTTCCAAAGGGAGCTGTGGAATTTGGAACCAATAAGAGCTTTTCTTCCCCCTTTGCTTTATTGTCCTTTCTCAGCAGGGATGTTGTTTAAATTTAGGTAGATTACCTGAACTTGTTCTTGTGTTAAGAAAGTCCAGTTTACTTTTTACATGCTTCTTTAGTTTTATTATTAGAAACACTGTTTCCACTGCCTCTACTCCCATTGCATCTGTGTAAAAGCTGAGATTTAGAATTTTACCACCTGTTTAATTGACCTGAGATGAAATTGAGGCTGTTTTGTTTCATAAGTCATTAATTACCATATGTATATAGGTCCCGTTATATTTTTGTATATCATATTATCTCCATGTCTCACATGTTCCCAATTCATGATGACACACCACAGAGCAGAAAGAAAAGAAAAGGAAAATGCACAAACACATACTCACGAAGGTGATGTGGGCAGGCCAGGTCTGAGGACCCAGAGCGGGTCCCACAGGACCTGCCTGGCTTTTTGAAGGATGGAAATCAGACGGGAGCCAGCAGGAGGTTGAAGCAGTTTACTGAAGATAGACATATATACAGAGAGATGGACAGAGCGCCCGGGAGTCTCAGAAAGGAAGAGACCATGAGTCTCATCTTTGCTTGGGGTCTGCGACGTGTGTCCTCTGAGGCATCCAGGAACTGGTCAGAAGAAGGACAGGGTCCGGGTGTCTTTCATAAGTCACTCATGCCCTGAAGTCGGGGGCTTGGTGTCATGGTGTTTGGAGTCAGTGGTCTTGGAGAATGTTTATGAGGACCCGGTCCAGTCACTCCTTACAGGTTATCTATTGTCCCTTACAAGGAGGACATATGCTGTTTGCATTACAAAGGCATGTTTAGCGTGGGTTGGAGGTGCAGGTCCTAGCAAGAATAGAAGCCAGAAAAGAAGCAAAGGAAAAAGTGGCTTTCCCCGCCCCCATGGGGTCTCCTCAGTTTCCCTGTCTCAAGGGGACACACATGAATAGGATAAACTAGTAGTAAAAGAAAAATAAATATAAAGGCATGAAACAAAGGTAGGTTTAAGGTCAAACTTCAAATCATTTCTTTAAGGCTCTCTACGGCAGCCAGAGCTGGGTTGCCAATGCTAAATTTGGCTCTGAAATTCCAAGGATCTAATGGGAACCAACAAGTCTAATTACAAAATTTAAATCCTACATGACACAAAAGAAATACAAGTTATTTAGCAAATTTACTTATGTATTTGTTATGAATGAGGCTCTAATAGCAGTGTTCCCAACCTTTTTTCATATCATTGGAGCAAAAGGAAAATGTCATATTTTTAAGGTGCATAGTGATGAACAGATGAGGTTTCTCTTAGACAGAGGGGAGGAGCCCTGGGGCTTTACCGTATGTCCCCGAAGACTGAATGAACCAATATCTTGATATACATCCAAGTTCACTAGTATGCCCTGGACAGTGGTTGAAAACTCTATTATGGAAGACACATTGTTGACAAATTTTCTCAGGCCTCAGTACAACTAAGGGCTACGTTTTCATAAGACTGACTCTTAATAGTGTCCTTTACTGCAAGTCCATGGAACAGCAAAGCCCAATTCAGTGGAAGCAATTCCATCAGAGGCTAAAAGATTGTGGCCTAGGTATGTGGATTTGTGATTGTCTGGCAAGGTCCAGAGAGAAAATTTACCATATCTAGAGAAATGGATGGATTGCTTATCTTTCAAGGAAGTTAAATCCCCTCTACTTGATAAAGCCTCAAGTAATCAGGAAATGAAGGAGACTAATGGATTCACCCTTGATGAAAATTGACACCCACATGCAAGTCTCCGGGGAAAGTGAATTTCCCAGAAAAAACCTGCTTGGGTAATGTAAATCAGGCCTGGAAGGCACCATTTGTATGCAAACAGACTTGAGTTAAGGATTTAGTGCAATTGCTTTCTGTCATCTGGATCACAAACAAGATGAACAGATTTAAAGTGAAAAGGCTTATCTATAAACCTGGTGGAAAATAGAGCTAGATCATTGTACAAAGAACTGAAGGAACTTAAAGGGAAAAGCAAACGTTTATCCAGTAGCTGGGAAAGAAGAAGATGAGGGAGGTTTGTTCACAGACTTGGTATTCTTTCCATTCTGATATCATCAATATTTAACTTTATTTTTGTAAACGACTAATTTTTAAAATGTTCATAGTTGTTTGTTCACTTATTTATTGCTCATTTATTTTTCATACATAACCCAGGGGAATAGGGAGAGAGAACCCTATGGGCATATATACTCCAATATTGGGACATTATGCTTTCTTTTTTTGTGGTTTAGTCATTTATTAATGTAAGACAGGAAAAATGTATCTACTGACTGGCTATAAATATTATGATTAAAACATCTCTATCACATGTTCCTTGTAAGGAGTCCTAAATTGTATTATCCTACGTAGATGTAAAAGAATATGGATGTGACTAATGTAAATGGAGACATTTTACCATTGTTGAATCCAATATTATCCTCAGACCTAAATCATTCTGCCTTGTGAGGCCAAGTCAAAAGACATTGGTGGAATGAATCATGGAACACTACATCAAAAACTAATGATGTAATGTATGGTGATTAACATAACAATAAAAAAGTAAAAAAAAAAAAAAAAAAAAGAGATCTGCCTTCAAATGACCTGAGACCAGAACCCAAGGCTCAGTAACTATCCCACTTCTGAATTCTCTCTTCTGAGACACTCCTGAGATGGCTAGTGGTGGTTTCCTCGCTTCTCAGTTAGGGCTGTGTGGTGATATTTGGGGAATTACTTTAACATACTCTATAAATGTTTCTGTCAATCTATGTTATATGTTATTGCAAAATTAAATAACAATATATACTAAAAAAAAAAAAAAAGACCCTGGTGGTCCACAAGGTGGAGCATCTTGGTGAGAAATCTAAGAACTGATGGCAGTTTCTATGACCAGGAAATAGGCAAAGAAGAAAAGAGTAGGCAATGGGTAATATATCTTCTATTCTGCATTATGAAAACAGTAGATGAAATTGGTTAGGGTTTTTGTTGTCGTTGTTTGCAAATGAGATAAAATCGTATCCAAAATGGATTAAGTCACATGGAAATTTGTTGGCTATAGTAACGGACAAGATCAATACAATTCTTGTGTCCTCCTTGGAAGTCTGTACAGGAGTGGTTATTACAGATTCCCATTGTTAAAAGAGCCCCACTGCGTAAGATACACATTAACAGTACTGTGTGGTTTCAGCGATCCTATCAAAGTCTTTATTTATAACGACTATCATTTTGATGATACTCCCAGACCCTCACCCTAAACCCATGTTCTCCTGAAATCCATTATTTAGAGTTGGTTTGACAAGGTTGGTTTAAATGACCAGTGAAACCATTAAAAGGATGAAAAAAATATTTCAAAGTAGATTCTAATGAATCAGCCCAACATGTTTTATTTATACATAGCTTGAAAAAGTTATTCCTGCCCAACAACTTTCTCCTAATTCTTTACCAAATGAATATCGTCACGTTCATTTTTCCGAATTTGCTTAATAGAAATATGAAATGAATCACTAATCTTTTGCAACGGAAGAGGAGCTGAACTCTTGGGGTATAGACACACCTTGTTTTACTGCGCTTTGCTCTATTGAAATTCACAGATACGACGCTTTTTTTTTTTTTTTTTTTAACAAATTGAAGGTTTGTGGCAACCTGGTGTCGAGCAAATCTAATGTGCCATTTTCCCAACAGCATTCGCTCACTTCAAGTCTCTGTGTTACATTTTGGTGATTCTTGCAATACTTCAAACTTTTTCATTATTATTATTATGTTTGTTATGGTGACCTGTGATCAGTGATCTTTGATGTGACTGTTGTAATTGTTCAGGGGCACCATGAACTATGCCCATGTAAGATGGTGAATTTCATCCATAAATGTGTGTGTTCTGGCTGCTGCGCCAACTGGCCATTCCCCTGTCTCTCCATCTGCTTAGGCCTCCCTATTCCCCGAGAAACAATTATGACATTAGGCCAGTTAATAACCTACAACGGCTTCTAAATATCCAAGTGGAATCAAAGGCTAGAAATGATTAAGCTTAATGAGGAAGGCATGTCAGAAGCCAAGACAGGCTGAAATCTAGACCTCTTGTGCCAAGCAGCCAAGTTTGAATGCAAAGGCAAAGTTCTAGAAAGAAATTAAAAGTGCTACTCCAGTGAACACATGGAAGGTGAGAAAGCTAAACAGACTTACTGCTGATATGGAGAACATTTTTATGTCCTGGATAGAAGATCAAACCAGCCACAACATTACCTTTAGCCAAAGCCTCATCCAGAGCGTAGACCTAACTCTCTTCAATTCTGTGACGGCTGAGAGAGGTGAGGAAGCTGCAGAGGAAGAGTTTGAAGCTAGCAGAGGTTGGTTCATGAGGTTTAAGGAAAGAAGCCGTCTCCATAACATAAAAAATGCAAGGTGAAGCAGCAAGTGCTGATGGAGAAGTTGCAGCACCATCGAAATAGGACCCTATACCAGCAAAATCATTACAACTCACTGAATGCTCAGATGATGGCTAGCAGTTTTTTAGCAATAAAGTATTTTTTTAATTAAGGTATGCACATTTTTTTAGACATTCTATTGCACACTTAATAGACCCCAGTATAGTGTAAACAACTTATCTATGTACTGGGAAACCAAAAAATTCAGTTGACTCACTTTATTGTGATATTTGCTTTATTGTGATGGTCTGGAACTGAACCCACAATAACTCTGAGGTATGCCTCTATATAAAATTCATTTCAAAGCTAGCTTGAATTAAATGTTCAATAATATCATAAAAGAAAAATCTACCAATAAATCTCTGACTCGTATAATGAAAATGAAATTTTCCATCATTATCCCTTCTTTCCTTCATTGAAGGGGCATTTCCTGCACACTTATTAAATTTGTATCTTAAAAACATTTTTTTTTTACTTTAATCTCTGAGACAAAAATGTTTCCTATTTTCCCCATAGCGATGTGTACTTGAGGTTATGAATTTATATAAATCTCCTCCATCCCTTAAAATTGGTTTTGTGAAATTAAATCACAGAAATACCCTCATATTCAGTTAAGTTATAGAAAAGAGACTGTATTAGACCATATCATTTAAATGATTTAATGATTTACGGCTAAACTGATTTGGTCACAAAACAGTAACCTCATCTAAAAATGTATTTCTCTGGTTTTCGACATGTACCCCTCTCCTTGATATCCATAATCCTGAAAAACAAATACTGCCAGCACCTGAATCAGATTTCCTCTCAGATTAGGCATTACATAAGGAAGCCAAGAGTCCAGTTCAATTACTAATCTTATTTTGCAATCTCTCAGACCTAATCGCAATGTACACTGCACACATCTTCCAAGCACCATTGCATCAGGCAAACGTCAGTTGTCACTTATTGGGGCCATTAACTAGACAAGTCCAAAATAAAACTCAGAACACAGAGGACACATCATGCATTCTATAAATTGTGTGTTCTGAGAACCTATTAAAGCTGACAGGGAAGGGAGCTTGCAATTGGTGAGCACCTGATTACACCTTGTACTTTATTCCCTGTTGACTTTGGTTATGCCATACCTTTCCATTTCCTAGAGAAATAAATTAAAAGTCAGAAGTAATTTGCCTGACGGAGGGTGCAGGTGGAATTTTGCTCAGAAGAGCCTTTGCACACTGTGAAATCCAATTTAACCCGTTGATGGGGGATAGCTTATTTTCTTTTGTTGACAGCTTTGTGGCAGCTAAAATAGGGACCCGATTACATAGAGACAGTGAGAGATTGAGGTCTTGTTCTAACAGCAGGGGGATCAAGGCCTCTAATCTTATCTCCCAAAACACTGAGATGAACTGAGGACGGAGGCAGAGAGATACGTCCAGCTATTTTGTGCATTGGGAAGGGAAAATAGTAAGAGAGAACATGTGGAAGGAGGTATGAACAACCATTGCAAAAAATACATATCAGGAATTGAAAGTAAGAAAGTCTAAACTGTACACTAAAAGACAAAAAGGAAAAAAATCCCTAAGTTAACAGTTTGAAATAACCCACTTCTTATAATTCCGTCCTCTGGTAATTGTTTCTTAAGAATTAAGAATTCTTAAAATTGGTGAATTTTAAATGTATTTAAGATACTACAATTTTATTTTGTTCAATTTGTGTGTTGCGATTATCTGATAGACTTATTATTTACACATATATTTACCACAATTAAATGAAACCTGAACAAACACATGATGTTTCCTTCTGGTACTGATAATTTTTCACCAACTTACCTTGCCAAGTTTATTCAGAATGTAGAACATACATTTTAAAACTTGCTGATTGCTATGCATTTTGAAATTTTAGTAGGTCTCAGTCTAAGAAAACGCTTTCATCGAGGGTTTAAGTCTGGAGTGGAAGAATCTAACAATTATGTCTCTTTCAAAGAATACCGAAAATCTTATTTTCCAATTGGGAGTATATGATTGTTTTTTACCTGGCTTTAGCTGGGCTGAAATTTTTGCCTCCACATATTTTCTGCAATATTTCCTCTATAACGCACTTCCATCTACCATATCTAATTTTGTCTATGGGGTTGGAGGTGGGTTCAGGTCGAAATTGCGTACTGTAGATGCTTCATAATACCTGTAGATTGTGAATGAGTATTACAGATAATAGATACAGAATCAGATACATCAACACACACACACACACACACACACACACACACACACACACACACACACACACACCTGGTCCACAGATCTGAAGAAAGCTTTCTTAAGTTTATGTAAGCATTTCCATTTTAAAGGGTTTAAGAAATCCGGGGGAATGTGAATGACAACTCATGAAAAACAAAGTGGATTGAGTAGCATTTCTTTAACTAATTTTACCATGGAAACATCTCTCAACTCCAATATGTTGGAGCCCATACTCTTCTGTATGCCCAAAGGTCCTTCTACTTTAGTGGTGTTCAGGTCCTAAAATGTCCTCTAAGTAGGCCTTTGTGTCCCCTAACCTACACTTATAAATCAGTCACACAAAGATATAGGCATGAAATTGTGGCTCAGATGAAGGATACTCCTATTAATTCTAAGCAGAGCAAAGAGCAATTTTATTTAAGTAAAAAAATGAGTTTATTTGGAAATAGCAGAGGAATCACAATTCTGGACGAGCAAGCTATGGTGAACCATGGGCAAGTCTGAGAAGACAAAGGGAAGGTCAGCTTTTATTAGATTTTAGGCGGAAACTGGGGAGGTTTGCATTGAACAAAAGTTTATCGGAGAAGAGTTAAGAGTTTGAGGCCTCATTGGCTTCAGGTGGTGGTTAGTGTGTTGTTGCTGAGTAGGGAAGTATCTTCCTTTTCTTAAAGTCAGGAGATGCACTTCCTATGTGAAAAATGCCCTCCCTCGCCCAAATAATTGTTGGTCTTCCTTCTGATGGGTTACACAGGCTCAAGGAGTGGTGCGTGCGTCAGAGCGCCCCCTTCAGGCCTTCCAGACTCTGCTTTAAATGAGGCTCCCTTTATTTTCACATTTCACGACGGACACGTTTGCACTCTTCTCTAATATACTTTCAACTTTCCAAATCTCTCGGGCAAATCTTTTCTCACCTGGGCTTTCACATGTCTCCACTTTAGCTCTTGTTATTTTCAGCTTCATTTTTCAACTATGAGTATTTCCAAATTAAGCCAAATGATTTTGTGGGGAAATGATCTTCTTGAGGATTCTCTTGTAGGAATTTGGCGGTATGCATACATCTCTGCCCTCATTGGTTTTGTTCAGTGATTTGGCGAAAGGGCAGATTATGTACCACAAGCACCTTACGTTCATGCTTTTGAGCTATTGTGACAAGAGTGAAATAAACGTCAGGGTGTCAAACACAGGGCTTCCATAACTTCACCAAAATAGGTGAGCTAAGGTCCCAGAGTAGAAGAGGTCTGAGATGTCAAAAAACGGAAAAAGTAGGGATTTTGAAATTAAACAGTGTTTTAAATGTTGAGAGGTTGTGACACTTGCCTGAGCCTCAGTTATCGGTTTTCTCATCTCTCCAATGGGGATGGTCGCTACCATCTCATAGGGATGTTACAAGAATTAAATAAGATGAATTATGTAAAGCCTATATATTATAGGAGCTTAATACCCATTCATTCTCTCTCTTTTTTCCATTGTATATGCCAATCTGGTTAAAGTCCACTTTCTTTTTTACCAAAGGATTTCTCTGATGAAAAGATAAACTGCAAATGCATTTAAAATTCCTGTGTCTTCTTTCTAGACCCAATTACAGAGAAGGCTATACAAGCATATTTAATATCTTTTCCTGCAGAAAGGTGGTTACTGAAAACCAGCTTCTTAGATTACATTCCATCCCCCTTCAAATATGCAGACATGGAAAAGTTAAAAACGGCATTTCCCAGAGTCCCTGGCAGATAGGGGTGTGACTGTATTTAGGTTCTGCCAATCAAATAAGCCTGAATTGGGTTTCGAACAACAAATTTAGCAGATAACTTTCTGAGTTTGAAGCTTCTTGATTTTGTCAGGGGAAATAGCTCCTTTTGTAGCCCATGATAAAATGATTTATAAGTAAAAGATATATTTGGCCATTTCGCACATATATTTGGTCTTCATGTCTGTGGTTCCTGGCCCTTGGCTCCCAAAACCCTTGGAATATTGCAAGTGTTGAGAGTGATCAATGTGTCTCTTGTTATGTTAAGGAGGTGACTTTTGGACCACACTTAAGGAGGCCAGCTGGTTGTCACTGGAGTTGACTATGAGATTGGAGGGTTAGACCTTTCAATCCTGAGAGGCACTGGAGGTTGCACCGATTGCCAATGATGGATAATTCAATCAATCATGACTATGTAATGCAGTCTCCTTAAGAATCCAACAGGATGGGATTTGGAACAGTTTAGGGGTTGGTCAAAACATGGAGATTTGGGGAGAGTGGTGGGCCTAGAGAGAGTATGGAAGTTCTATGGATTTCCCACATACCTTGCCTTATGCATCTCTTCCCTCTGGCTGTTCCTGAGTTATATCCTTTGTAATAAACTAGTAATCTAGTAAGTGAAATGTTTCTCTGAGTTCTCTGAGCCATTTTAGCAAATTAATCAAACCCAAGGAAGGGGCTGTGGGGACCTCTGATACATAACCAGTCAGACCTAGACACAGGTAACAACTTGGACTTGTGATTGGCATCCTGAGTTAGAGGGTGTCATTGGAACCTCCCAATTTGTAGCTGGTAGGTCAGAAGCACAGGTAACAACCAGGGTGTGCAATTTGATATCTGAAGTGGAATGGGGGCCGGTCTTCTGGGACTGAACCCTTAACCTGTGGAATCTGATGCTATCTCCAGGTAGATAGTGTCAGAATTGAGTTAAATTGTAGGACAGCCAGCTAGTATCCAGAGCATTGTTTGTTGGTGTTAGGGAACTCTCCCCCCCGTTGGAAATTCTTTAAGCCAGTTTTTTAAAATGTGATAAATCCCTTTCTTAGTTAGTAAAACATATTCTGTTCTCTGTTTTCTGACTGACATAGAAAATAGTAAGACTACCATAATTCAGACAGTGGTTGTTGTCCAAATGCTCAGAGAAGGTAGAAGACAAAAGTATTTTCAGGGAAGAACACAACACAGTTCTGAGAGGATAGTCTCATAAGATGTTGGAATGACTTCATTATTTTGGGGAATCTCAAGAGTTTTACTTTGCCAATCATATTTTCATCAAGTGTCTGTTGAGTAGTTAATATGTGTCAGTCATAATGTCTTATTAAATTCCTAATGGGGAAATTGTTCTTTAAAATTATTTCTAAAGTCACTTAGTTATTCTTAAAATAAACCAACAACAATACTGAGAAACTATTGTAGTGAGTAACTCTGCCTTTTATTTTAATGTATTTAAAATAGGATGATTTGAGTTTTTCTCTCTGGCAACATTCAGAATTGCATATGAATGAATCTAGTTAAATAAATAAGATACTCATTTATATTATAAATATAGATAATAAAAATCTTTAAAATTTGTATGTCACTTATGTTGAATTAAATATTAGAGTTTGATCTTTATGAATAAATTATTATTTTTTTAATCTAGGGGGAGTCTTTCTCTTTGGTTGTTTTCATTTTCTAAAATTATGTTGAAGAAAAAATTCTAAAAGTGAGCGGAATTATTGGCCAAATGTCACATATGCCCAATTCCGTGCATGAATCTGTGTTGGGACTTCTAGATTTTAAATATGATATAGTCAGCTCTTGGTTTTCTTGACTTTCATGACTTAGCGTAGGATAGGTATTTCAATCAAGATTATCTGAAAGATGAGTTGATGTCAAAAGGAATGCCCCCTCAAAAGTATTTAATAGTCTTCTGACATGGCAGTCTTCCAAAAATGGCGTTAATTTTCAACAATTCGTTCAGAAAAAAGAGTGGTAATCATGTAGCTTCTATATTTCATCTTAGACTAAGGATTCAAAAATGTATTTCCCTAAATATTAAAATTTTCATTTATGGTAAAATTTATTAGAATGTCATTACCAAATAGCTTAGTGCCTTTATTCATATGGATTTCTTTTTGGACAGAAAAGATATTGATTTCTGTGCTATGGAAACTTGCTCTTAATCAAATGTTGATTGCTTTTCTAAGTTCATCTCAGAAAAAAAAATATATGCAACCTTTTAGTAAAAAGATATTGAATAGAAAAAACCAAGCCAATGTATTTCAGTGGTTGTAAAATGATGCACATAGGCTGAATCTGACCCATAGGCATGTTTCTTTCACCAGTATCCTGGTCAGTTAGGGATACTGTAACAAAGCCCCATAGACTGGCTGGCTTATAAGTAACGGAAATATATTTCTTCAAGTCTGGGAGATTAGAAGTCCAAGATCAGGGTGTCACATGGTCACTTCTGGATGAGAGCCATCTTCTGGTTTGTGGACTCCAACTTCTTTTTCTTTTTGTATCTTCACATGTTGGAAAGGAAGCTAGAGACCCCTCTGAGCTTTCTTTTATAAGGACAGTAATGTCATTAATGAGGGTGTCATCTTCAGTACCTAATTACCTTCCAAAAGCCTTGCCTCCTAATGTCATCACATTGGGGTTTAGGATTTCGATATATGAATTTTAGGGGGAACACAAACAGTCCATTACAATTGGCAAATGCCTTTGTTGATATTTAAAACTCTGGAGATTTCACATACAATACAGAAATTTCTGTTCCTTTAGAAACCTTAGAACATCTGGAGAAATTATGTTTGACCTGCATTTCTCCGCAATAATTGTCTGCTGAGACTGAGTAGGAGTCTCTCTCTTGAGATAGGTGATTCCAGGCTGTGCACTGGAATTAGCTACTGAGTTCTGAAAAATACTAATCCCTAGATCTCATCCCCAAAGACTTGATTTAATTAGTCTGGGATCTGGCCTATTGAAAGACTCCCAGGTGATTTTAATAAGCAGCCAGGTTAAGCATTTACTGCTTTAGACAGAAAATGACTTCTCTAGTTCTTTATCTATTCACTTGCCTCATTTACATTACCTGCAAGTTCCTCCAAGTATTTGAATTTTACACACATGGTCTTTTAGCAAATGAAAAGTGACATCTCATACTTAAAATGTTGAAAGGAGAATAGGTAGTTTTTAAGGAGGTTATGGGGAGTGGTCAATCAGAATGGAAACAGAAACATTAGGGACCAAGTCCAAGGGAAAGTTACGGTAATTGGAATTAGGGCAATTGCAATAGAATAAAAAAGAAAGTATATCTCAGGGCAATGAAGTGGTAAATGCCTTGGACTTGGAATCCAGTCACAGATCCATCACTAAGTGACTTCAGGGGAGTTTTTCCATTCTTCAAGTGACCTTTATTTCCAAAATGCAAAATAAAGATGTATTAGTTTCCTGTGGCTGCTATAACAAATTACCACAAGCTTAGTGCTAAAAACCACATGAATTTATTCTATGATGGTTTTTGTGGGTGGAAATCCAAAATCATTATCACTGGGCCAGAATCAAGGTGTCATCAGAGCTGTACTTCACCTGGAAGCTCTGCTCTGTCCCTTACCTCTTCCAGCTAAATTGACTTGTGGGCACCTCATTCCAATATAGGCCTCTGAATTTACATTGCCTTTTCTCTGTGTTCATATCCTCTCCTCTTTTGTCTGTGTGATCTCCCTCTGCCTCTATCTTATAAGATACTTTTGTTAACATTTAAGGCCCACAAGATAATTTAGATTAATTTCCTTTCAGGATCCTTAGCTTAATCACATCTGCAAAGATTCCCCTTTCAAAACTAAGATAACATTTACAGGTTCCAGGGATTAGGGTATAGGTATTTTTGAGGACAGAGTACTTTTCAGCCTATCACAGAAAGGATTGAATGTAAGGGGATCAGAGCTTTTTAGACAGGCTTGTTTTCCTCAGAGACCTTCTGAAGATTGCTTTGGAAATTACTAGAAACAAGTGCCACTGCTTCAATATCCCATTTGTAATGGTTAATTTCATGTCAACTTGACTGGCCGTAGGGTGCCCAGATTAAACATTATTTCTGGGTGTGTCTGTGATGGTATTTCTGGATGCCATTAGCATTTGAGTCAGTGGACTACTCAGTAAAGTAGAATGACCTTCCTGTGTCTATAGGCATCATCCAGTGTGTGTGTGTGTGTGTGTGTCTGTGTGTGTCTGTGTCTGTGTGTGTTGCATGTACGTGTGTGTGTAGATAGATGGTTAGAGAGAGAGATAGTTAGATAGATATGTATGATGTATCCTCCTCCTCCTCCTCTAATTTAATTATTGTTTAGTTTACCTGGGTATAAAAACCCAACTCAGCGAGTTCACCTGAGTTGCTATAACCCATGATCATCAGTGTTAAGACTCAAACACACAGTTTTCTGATCCCTAAGCCTGCTTGTACTTTCCACCAAAACAAAGGTTGATATAGGATATCCTAAACTGAGCAGATTCAGAGATTTTTTTTTTTTCAGAGATACTCTATTATGGAAAACAAAGTCCCTCTCTGGGGAAGGAACTTGCTGATATTAAGTGGTTACAAAACAAAGGACTGTTTGTGGTTATTAATCATAACAAGGTCACAAGAACAGAACTCAAAGTCCAATTCAAATTCCATACTGCAAACTTTACTGTGAACAGTAACTTCTGTCATCAGTAAATGTTTGGTGTTTGTGTTTTTTTTTTTTTCACGTTGCCTTTTTTTTTTCCTACTCAAAGTAGTATTTTTTACATTTGTTCTTTTGGCCTTTTTAAAATTATTTGCTTCCAGGGCAAATTTACCCCAAGGGGAATGATGACAGTAATTACTCTTGCGGTCACAATGTTTTAAAAATAGAGGAACGTTCGCTTTGTGCTTTTGATTAACCACATTTGCCACCTGTGCCTGGGGTTATTCTGACACGTAGAGAAAGGAAGTGGTGTTTAACCAGGGTGACTAAAGATGTCACTGTTTTACTACTCTTCCTCCCACATGTCACAATGGGAAGTGAGAGGAAAGGAGAAACAATCATAGAAAGGCAAAGAACACCATTCTGAAGGGAAAAAAGTACATGTTCCACAATGTTTCATGTTAACATCCACTCAGCAGACATGAGTGCTCTGCGCAGCTTCTGCCACATGAATTTCTGGAAGGTTTTGACAGTATCGGTAGCCGAATTGCTTTCCTGCGGGAGTCCTTCTAAAAGGAGCTCTTCAAAATGAACCTGTTGACCACTTTTCCACTAACTAGTCATTGAGTGCTAAATAGCTCTAAATGCTGGTGGGGCAGAAAATTCCAGTCTGAGACAGAAACGTCCCTCAGACTCCGTGGAGGGGATTGGCAGCAGGTGTTCCTTAGGAACAGCTCTCCTTATACTTTATTGAGAAAATTTCAGGGAAGCTCAGGACTTCCTGTTCAGGGAAGCAAGGGAGATGATATAGCTTGTATTCCTAGATGTACCATCCATTTATGAACTTGGCCTCTTGATTACAATGGTAGATGTGAACAGTAAAGTTATATCGATGTTCATTAGTCATAAAATCTTATAAGGATTTCCTCTTTGACTTTCTAAAGTTATCTCAGGATGTAGGTATTATTATCATTTTTACATCAAGAAATGGAGACACAGAGCAGATGTGTAATTTAGCCCAGGTGAGAGCAAGTCATAGTGTGAAGGCAAAACAAACCTAATCCTGTCTGATTCCTCTTCTGGAAGACAAAGAACAAGAAAATAGTCTTGTACGTTTCATAAGGAATCATTATCAAGTTTCCACTCTGTTGTGTCTTTATTGCTGCTATTTGATTTAGTTTAAATAGTTTTAAATTGATTTCTTCAAATTTTTTGACATTGTTTTTTTTCTTTTAGTCCCCCTCCCTGGAAGCTACAACATTTGACAGATTCTTGTGAGTCCTTTCAGAAATGTCTTAAGCTTGCGCATGCATATATGTCAGTAACTTTTTTTTACAAAATGGAAACATATTATACATACGTCTTAAGTGATTTCCCAAAGGTCACAGAACTAATAGGAGATGGAGCTGAGACTTGCAATCAGGAAGACCTAACACTCAAGCCTGTGTTTTTTAATTACTGTGTGAGCCTATTATAAGTAAAAATAAAAATAATGCCTTGCATGTGATCCTCATAATAATTGCGTCCTCCACCTCCTATATGACAAATTTGAGACTCGTACACATACTGGGTAAATAAACTCCTCAGGTCATACCGTCAATATGCAGTGGACTTGGACTGTAGGCACACTTCTATGTAGACACAAATGCACCTGCCTTCTGTTCCTGACTGCAAAAAAAAAAAAAAAAAAAAAGTATTTTCTTTTATGTCTGCCTTTCTCCATCAAACAAAAACAAAAAAGGAATACAAACACCCTCTCATTCTTTACAAAGCCAGCTTGCTTTGACTAAGGGTCTTAAAAATAGAAAACAAATTGATATTCCTAGTTTTTCTAGTAAATCTCAGTGTTTGTTGCTATAATATTTAGTAGCAAATTCTGTTCTTTTCTCCATCATATCCCTTATTGATGCTAGAGAGACAAGATGGGAATGACAAACCACCTCGAGTACCTCTCCAAGCAATATATATCTTGAGGATTATAGACTAAGCTATATACAAAATCAATCTATTTTTTTCAGCATTGCTCTGTGGATTTGTCTTTTCTTGTAGAGATATTAATTGGGCCAAAGGGGCTCTGAGAAAGTGCTTTAGTGGGACTTAAAATCTATCAACGAATATTTATTGAGTGCCTACTTTGTAACATTTTGCCTTGTGAACATCTTGCAAAATTCTTCCTGCACTGCTGCCTGATTCATATATGTTATAGAAAGGGGTGAGGGGAAGAGATTAAACTGAAAATTTTACTTTTTTTATTCTCTCCACCATGTTCTCCATAGAGTTCAGTATTAATGACTTCGAGAGTGTGACCCTGTGGCTTGGTAAAAAGAAAGAAGAGAAGCAGTCCACAGGGAAGGGACATTAGCAGGAATGTAAAGAGATGGGGGAGAAGAAAATAATCTTCTTAAAATGAGAGAAGCAAGCCTTGTACCATCTAATCCCTCATATAAAGACCCACATTCTCCTATGCCCATCCCATGCTATTGGGTGGAGATTCAGGCCTGAGCAAGTGATCAGTCCAGGCATATGGGAGACCTAAATATTGCTGGCCACAGAAATTGATTCAGTGATTGGTATACACATAACCCAAACCAACAAAATTACAGGAAACGCATGGCTTTTGGAAAAACTAACAGAAAAAGGATCTTCTTTTGAGAGGTTCTTCTACCTGGGAGGATTTGTTCTGCAGTCACCTTAACACCATTTATACCCAAGAATGAAGTCAACACAAGGAAGAGAGGAGAGTGAACCAAATATGGACATAGAACAGTTCCTAATACTACCATCTGAGGTGCTGAATCTAGCCCTAGCCCTGAACTTTTCCACCCCCATGGCCAAGTATATTTTTTGTTTTGTTTTATTTTGTTTAATCTAGTTTAGGTTGATTTTCTGTCAATTGCAACTAACAGATAAGTAATTTATAGAAGGAGAAGGCAAATCCAACAAAAGGATAACAAACCCAGACCAGTTCCAGGCAAGTTTCAAAAGATGATCTGAGGCATAGTTTCAGAATTCCACTGTGAAAGTAGAGTGAAGGTCGAAGTCAGGGAGAGCAGGTCCCTCTAGGAAACGTCCTGTAAATAAAAGCACCCTAAGCCATGAAACTTTAATAGGAAAGAAATAGACCCTCAGGTACTCTACTGGGATCTTAAGCAAGGCCTTAGGTGAGGCATACAGGTAAACTGATTACCTTGTGTGATAAGTTAGAAGTGGCAGGTATTTACAAGTTATTGTCATAAATATTTTCAATCCTGTTAACACTGTGAAATGTAATAATGATTCTGCATTGTTTCCAAAAGAGAGGGATTATTGAGTCTTAGAGGCAAAAAATACTAGATATTGCCTTTGGAAAAGAAGGTGAGATCATGGGCTGGTTTCACAAATACAGGGAACTGAAGGATGATAAAACTACATGAATTAAAAAAAAATAGAGGGGTGTGTGTTTTTATATCCATAGAGTTGAAGGGGGAAAAAGGAAGGGAGAAGAATGTAAAGGAGTAAAAAAGGTTCTTTGAGGTTGAGTCTGTATGGAAAATAGCCAGTATAAATTTGCTGGTGGACTAATTTATATCCTCAATGCTTAATATTCAGCTCAAGCTTCTTGGTTGTGATTTGCTAAAATTTCTATTTCAATTTTACCCCAAATCATTGCTCATTCTGCTTTGCTAACAAATGCTTCATAGAAATGTCATTCCTTTTTACATTTGCCCAAAATGTATACTTAGTTCCTTCCTTACATAGGAGAACTCCAGAACATGGAGGTCGACATCAGCATGTGCCACGTGGAGTTTTTTGGAAAGTTCTTACAAAATAGGGATTTAAGCTAAGTTGATATTATATCCCAGTTTTCCTGGGACAATCCTGGTTTAATTCTGTAGTCCTTCGTGTTTGTTACAGTTTGTAAAATAAACAACTTGGATACCTAGATTTAAGTCGGTCTTATTATATTTCAAGGGACTGAGAGGGACCCCCTTAAAAATCTCACATACCAAGTATTTAGCAGAGTGTCTGGTGTATAGCAATTTCTTGACAATAATAATGGTGTGTAATATTTAATCACTCATATTCCCCAAGGTTCCAACTCTTCATTTGTTAGATAGGGATAATAAGGCAACTGACCTTTAGGATTAGATAGGTTCTCCAAGGAGAGTTGCCCACTCAGTTATTTATTGACTGATGTGTTCACTCAGTCACTCACTGATACATTCACTCTCTCATTCTCTTTTCACCAATTCAAACAATTAGCAAGAGGCTACTCCACGCTCGGGAGAATGCTAGGGTCTAGGGATAAAAAGGTTAATCCAAAATGGTTCTTGTTTTCAAGCAATTCATGGTGTAAAGGGAAGGGAGATGAGTGAAGTAAATTGAAATGTGCAGTACACCAAATTTGCAGAACAGATGATAAAAGAAATAATCACATTGATTCCAAGATAAATTAAATATGTTTGGACAAAAGTCAATATCAATATCAAAGACAAGAACACATATGTCACAGATAATTTATTTTTCTTTTATAATTAAACCACAGCTTTCAGTGAGTCTCACTTTCCAGTAAAAGAACACACTTGCAGGGCTCAATAATTCATTTCCAAAGAAGTAATAGGTGTAATTGTTTATTGTTTTCTGAACTCTCAAAAACAAATGTGACATGTTGAGGTCAAAGATGGCATTGTTTCTGATTCTGATATGAGCTGATATGAGCTGGAGTATATTTTATGCCATTACTAAAGAAAGATTATAACAAAAATAGAAGGCCCCCACTTCTCTGGATTAACCACTTATTTACATTGCACACACACACATACACACACACAGACAATTAACCAAGGGAGTTTAAGGTTGAGATCATGGGGTTCTGGCATATCTTGCTTTAATTAATTGTTGGCTCATGGGTATTAGGAAAATATAACCTCTACGTTTCTTAATCTTTAAGTGAGCATATGAATATATTGCTTGAAAGAACCTTGTGTGTGTGTGTGTGTGTGTGTGTGTTGGATGTGATTCCTGGAATATATACTCCATAATTGGGAGCCATTATATAGGGTGAACATTTTGACTTTTTCTCTTTTAATAGAGAAGTTAGAGATTGCAGAGATACTGTGGCCTGGATACAGGCCGAATCTAAACCTTTTTTGGTTCTCATACTATATCAAATTTGGTTTATCAAAGAGATCACTAAAGATTAATGACACGGCCTAATGCATTTAACTTTCTGTTAAGAGAGCTAGATAAGGAAATGATTATTAATGTGATATCCAGAAATCCAATGTTTTAAAAGCATCTTGGCTTGGCTTCTGGCCTTGTCTCCTTCTCCACCCCCTTCTTCCTGTCCTCTTCCCTCTTCTCTTTTCACAATTTGCTTCATACCTTTTCCCCTTGGTCCTTGTAATTCCTCCACCTGGAATGGCTTTCTTACCTAATTCTGTTGTGATAAACTCAAAACCCCCATGTGTCCTATAAGATGCTACTGAAACACAATTGCTTCTATGAAGCCTCCTATAAATCTCCAGGAGGGGACAGTCACTGTTTTTTGCCCAAATTGTACCTTGTAACTGCCTCTTCAGTAGTTCATGGTTTACAATAATGCTTCTAGGGTTTTCTGTCTCCTACTTGATGGTGAACTTTTGAAAGTTAGTGAAAATTAGTTTCTTGAAGTTGACTCTAAATTCTTTAAAATCAAATGTCCTTCAAATTTGTCATATCAAAACTGTTAACCATTGGGGCACCTGGGTGGCTCAGATGTTAGGCATCTGCCTTTGGCTCGGGTCATGATTCCAGGGTCCTGAGATCGAGCCCCACATCGGGCTCCTGGCTCAGCGGGGAACCTGCTTCTCCCTCTCCCTCTGCCTCTCCCCCTGCTCATGCTCTCTCTCTCTGTATCTCTGTGTCTCAAATGAATAAATAAAATCTAAAAAAAAAAAACTGTTAACCATTTATATTCTAAGTTAACACAGCATATTCAAAAGTTTTGATTAATGAAAGTGAGTGAGTGAATGGGTCACCATTGTACTGTAAAGCATCTGTTGAAAGTGTAGTAATGTTATCATTCTATCTCTTGTTGCTCACTAAACTCAAGATGCCATGAATTACAAGATGCACTGTGATTTTATATACCAATATAAAGAAATATACTGTCAAATATACTCTAACACCATGCTTTCTTAACCCTTAGAATAAATGTAATAACTATGGAAATCTCTTGTAGACTTTTGTAATTTTTTTATCGTGTGTGTGTGTGTGTGTGTGTGTGTGTGTGTGGTATGAAATGAACTAGAATTAGGGTATTTATAAAGAACCCTAACTTTCAGAGGCAGACCCCATGAAGCTCTTTGAAAATTTATTAGAGTTGTTGATGTTCACTTATTATCATTCAATATCATCCTTTGTGCCATCAAAAGTGCTGATGTTGATAATGTTGCATTTTCTAAAAGAGGGATTCTCTAGTAACTCTGGGATTTGCTCCCAGGCTGCTGACATTAATTTTACTTTTTTTTTTTTCTTAATTGAGGTGAAATTCACATAACACAAAATTAATCATTATAAAGAATACAATTTTTCTCACTAATCTACCTTCTGTTTCTGTGGCTTTACCTATTTCATATCTCATATACAAGGAATCATAACATATGTAACTTTTTGTGTCTGCCTTCTTTCACTTATAAAAATGTTTTCAAAGCTTATCGATGTTGTGGCATGTATCAGTACTTTATTCCTTTTTATTGCTGAATAATATTCCATTCTATGTACATATCATAATTTGTCTATTAGTTGATGGATACTTGAGTTGTTTTTACCTTTTGGCTGTTGTGAACAGTGCTGCTAAAAACATGTATACAAGTATTTGTTTGAGTGCTTGTTTTTAGTTCTTTGGGGATATGAATGGAATTTCTGGGTCATATGATAATTTTATGTTCAGTTTTTTGAGGAACCATAAAATGATTTTCTCTGTGATTGCACCATTTTAGATTACACCAGCAATGTACAAGGGTTCAAATTTTTCCGCATCCATGCCAATACTTGTTGTTTTCCTTTGATTTCTTTAATTATAGTCATAGTGGGTGTGAAGTCATATCTCATTGTGGTTTTGATTGGCATTTCCCCAGTGACTAATGATATTAAACATCATTTCATGTACTTGCTGACCATTTTTATATCTTCTTTGGGGAAATCTATATTCAACTCTTATGCCCATTTAAAAATTCTGTTCTGTTTTTTATTTCTTTGCTGTTGTTGTTATTGAGCTATGAGCGTTCTTTTTTTAAAAATTTTTTTATTGTTATGTTAATCACCATACATTACATCATTAGTTTTAGATGTAGTGTTCCATGATTCATTGTTTGTGCATAACACCCAGTGCTCCATGCAGAATGTGCCCTCGAGCTATGAGTGTTCTTAATATATTCTGGATTATGTACTCTTATCAGATATATGATTTGCCAATATTTCTCCCATTCTGTAGGTTGTCTTTAATTTCTTGATAATGTTAAAAAAAATTTCTTGATAATGTTTTTTGAAGCACAAATATTTTAAATTTAATGAAGTAGTATTTATTTTTTTCTTTTGTTGCTCATGTTTTTGTTGTCATACTAAGAATCCATTGCCAGAATTCAAGATACACCACTAGGTTTTCTTCTAAGAACTTTATGGTTTTATATTTATGTTTGTTAATTCATCTTGAGTTAATATTTGTACATAATATGAGGTAAGTGTCCAACTTTATTCTTTTGCTTGTGGATATCCAGTTACTTCAGCACTCTAACAAACACCATTTATTGAAGATACTGTTCTTCGCCATTGAATGGTCTTGGCATTCTTGTTGAAATCAATTTTCCATAAATATATTGGTTTATGACTGGACTTACAATTATTTTCCATTGGTTTATATGACTATTCTTATGCCAGTACCACACTATTTTGATTCCTATAGTTTTGTAGTAAGTTGTGAAATTGAGAAGAGTGAGCCTGATCTCCTTTTCAGTATTGTTTTGGCTATTAAGGACTCCCTTGTAATTCCACGTGAATTTGAGGATTATCTTTAACATTTCTGCAAAAAACAAAAGGTGGGGGGGGTGTGCATTGGAATTCTGATAGAGATTATATTGAATCTTTGGATGACTTCAGGTAGTATTGCCACCTTAACAATAGTAAGTCTTTTTTCAATTCATAAACATGGGATATCTTTTTATTTATTTAGGTCTTCTTTAATTTCTTTCAGCAGTGTTTTATAGGTTTCAGTATACAATCTTTCACCTCCTAGGTTAAATTTATTCCTTGGTATTTTATATTTTGGGGTGTTATTATAAACAGAACAATTGACTTACACACTTGACTACTGCATTATGATTTTGTACCCTTGAATTTTGTTGAATTCATTTATGAGGTCCCATAGCTTTATCTGTGGATTATTTGGGATGTCTACATATAAGCTCCTGTTGACTGCAAGTATATAAAGATAGTTTTACCTAGTCTTTTCCAACTTAAATACCTTTTATTTCTTTTTCTCATCTAATTGCTCTAGCTGGAACTTTCAGTACAGGGTTGAATGGCAGTAGCAAAAGTGGCATCTTGGTTTTGTTCCTGATAGTAGGAGGAAACTCATATTTCACCACTGAGTGTGATGGTGACTGTGGATTTTTCATAAAGGTTCCTTATCAGATTGAGGAAATTTATTTCCATTCCTAGTCTGTTGAGCATTTTCATCATGAGAGAATAATGGATTTTGTCAAATATTTTTCTGTCAGTTGAGATGATCATGTGTTTTTGTTGTTGTTGTTATTGTTGTTGTATTTATGCAGTGTATTACATTGATATTTTTTTTAAATGTTGAAACACCTTTGCGTTTTTTAGGATAAATCCCACTTGGTCATAGTATATAGTCCTTTTATCATGCTGTTGGACTCAGACCACTACTATTATTTTTAGATATTTATTTATTTATTTTATTATGTTATGTTAGTCACCAAACAATACATCATTAGTTTTTGATGTAGTGATCCACGATTCATTGTTTGCGTATAACACCCAGGGCTCCATGCAGTACGTGCCCTCTTTAATACCCATCACCGGGCTAACCCATCCCCCACCGCCCTCCCCTCTAAAACCCTCAGTTTGTTGTCCATAGTCTCTCATGGTTCATCTCTCCGTTCGATTTCCCCCCCTTCATTTTTCCCTTTCTTCTCCTAATGTCCTCCATGCTATTCCTTATGTTCCACAAATAAGTGAAACCATATGATAATTGACTTTCTCTGCTTGACTTATTTCACTTAGCATAATCTCCTCCAGTCCCATCCATGTTGATGTAAAAGTTGGATACTCATCCTTTCTGATGGCTGAGTAATATTCCATTGTAGATATGGACCACATCTTCTTTATCCATTCATCTGTTGAAGGGCATCTCGGCTCTTTCCACAGTTTGGCTATTGCAAACATTGCTGCTATGAACATTGGGGTGCATATGGCCCTTCTTTTCACTATATCTGTGTCTTTGGGGTAAATACCCAGTAGTGCAATTGCTGGGTCATAGGGTAGCTCTATATTGAATTTTTTGAGGCACCTCCACACTGTTTTCCAAAGTGGCTGTACCAACTTGCATTCCCACCAACAGTGTAAGAGGGTTCCCCTTTCTCCACAACCTCTCCAACATTTGTTGTTTCTTGCCTTGTCAATTTTTGCCATTCTAACTGGTGTAAGGTGGTATCTCAATGTGGTTTTGATTTGAATTTCCCTGATGGCTAATGATGATGAACATATTTTCATGTGTCTGTTAGCCATTTGAATGTCTTCTTCGGAGAAGTGTCTGTTCATGTCTTCTGCCTATTTTTTGACTTGATTATTTGTTTTTTGGGTGTTGAGTTTGAGAAGTTCTTTATAGATCTTGTATACCAGCCCTTTATCTGTAGTGTCATTTGCAAATATCTTCTCCCATTCTGTGGGTTGCCTCTTTGTTTTGTTGACTGTTTCCTTTGCTGTGCAGAAGCTTTTTATCTTGATGAAGTCCCAAAAGTTCATTTTTGCTTTTGTTTCACTAGCCTTTGGAAATGTATCTTGAAAGAAGTTGCTATGGCCGATGTCAAAGAAGTTACTTTGATGGATTCCTGTCTCACACTGAGGCCTTTCATCCATTTTGGGTTTATCTTTGTGTAGGGTGTTCGAGAATGGTCGAGTTTCATTCTTCTGCATGTGGCTGTCCAATTTTCCCAGCACCATTTATTGAACAGACTTTTTTCCATTGCGTATTTTTTCCTGCTTTGTCGAAGATTATTTGACCATAGAGTTGAGGGTCCATATCTGGGTTCTCTATTCTGTTCCATTGGTCTATATATCTGTTTTTGTGCCAGTACCATGCTGTCTTGGTGATCACAGCTTTGTAATATAGCTTGAAATCGGGCAACGTGATGCCCCCAGCTTTGTTTTTCTTTTTCAACATTTCCTTGGCGATTCGGGGTCTTTTCTGGTTCCATACAAATTTTAGGATTGTTTGTTCCAGCACTTTGAAAAATGTCATTGGAATTTTGATCGGGATGGCATTGAAGGTATAGATTGCTCTGGGCAGCATAGACATTTTAACAATGTTTATTCTTCCGATCCATGAGCATGGAATATTTTTCCATGTTTTTGTGTCTTCTTCAATTTCTTTCATGAGTGTTCTGTAGTTCCTAGAGTATAGATCCTTTACCTCTTTGGTTAGGTTTATTCCGAGGTATCTTATGGTTTTTGGTGCTATTGTAAATGGAACCGTTGCTCTAATTTCTTTTTCTACAGTTGCATTGTTAGTGTATAAGAAAACAACTGATTTCTGTGCATTGATTTTGTATCCTGCCACATTACTGAATTGCTGTATGAGTTCTAGTAATTTGGGGGTGGAGTCTTTTGGATTTTCCACATAAAGTATCATGTCATCTGCGAAAAGAGAGAGTTTGACTTCTTCTTTGCCAATTTGAATACCTTTTATTTCTTTTTGTTCTCTGATTGCTGTTGCTAGGACTTCTAGTCCTATGTTGAACAATAGTGGCAACAGTGGGCATCCTTGAAGTGTTCCTGATCTTAAGGGAAAGGCTCTCAGCTTTTCCCCATTGAGGATGATATTCGCTGTGGATTTTTCATAGATGGATTTTATGAACTTGAGAAATGTTCCCTCTATCCCTGCACTCTGAAGAGTTTTAATCAGGAAAGGATGCTGTATTTTGTCAAATGCTTTTCTGCATCAATTGAGAGGACCATATCGTTCTTCTCCCTCCTCTTATTAATGTGTTCTATCACACTGATTGATTTGCAAATGTTGGACCACCCTTGCATCCCGGGGATAAATCCCACTTGGTCGTGGTGGATGATCCTTTTAATGTATTGTTGGATCCTATTAGCTAGGATTTTGTTGAGGATTTTGGAAACCATGTTTATCAGGGATATCGGTCTGAAATTCTCCTTTTTGATGGGGTCTTTGCCTGGTTTGGGGATTAAGGTAATGCTGGCCTCATAGAATGAGTTTGGAAGCTTTCCTTCTGTTTCTATTTTTTGAAACAGCTTCAGGAGGATAGGTATTATTTCTTCTTTGAATGTTTGGCAGAATTCCCCAGGGAATCCATCAGGCCCTGGACTCTTGTTTTTTGGGAGGTTTTTGATCACTGCTTCAATCTCATTACTGATTCTTGGCCTATTCAGGTTCTCACTTTCTTCCTGTTTCAGTCTTGGGAGTTTATAGGTTTCCAGGAAGGATCCATTTCATCCAGACTGCTCAGTTTATTGGCATATAGTTGTTGATAATAATTTCTAATAATTGCTTCTATTTCCTTGGTGTTAGTCATGATCTCTCCCCTTTCATTCATAATTTTATTAATTTGGGTCCTTTCTCTTTTCTTTTGGATAAGTCTGGCCAGTGGTTTATTGATCTTATTAATTCTTTCAAAGAATCAACTTCTAGTGTTGTTGATCTGATCTACTGTATTTCTGGTTTCTAATTCATTGATCTCTGCTCTAATCTTAACTATTTCTCTTCCACTGCATGGCTTAGCCATCGTTTGTTGCTTTTTTCTCTAGTTCTTTAAGGTGTAGAGTTAGTTGGTGAATTCGGGATTTTTCTATTTTTTTGAGTGAGGCTTGGATGGCTATGTATTTCCCCCTTGGGACTGCCTTTGCAGTATCCCATAGGTTTTGGACCGATGTGTTTTCGTTCTCGTTGGTTTCTGCGAATTGTTTAAGTTCTTCTTTGATTTCCTTGTTGACCCAAACATTCTTGAGCAGAGTGGTCTTTAGCTTCCAAGTGCTTGAATTTCTGCCAAACTTTTTCTTGTGATTGAGTTCCAGTTTTAAGGCATTATGGTCTGAGAATATGCAGGGAATAATCTCAATCTCTTGGTATCGGTTGAGACCTGATTTGTGACCCAGTATGTGGTCTATTCTGGAGAAAGTTCCATGTGCGCTCGAGAAGAATGAGTATTCTGTTGTTTTAGGGTGGAATGGTCTGTATATATTTATGAGGTCCATCTGGTCCAGTGTATCATTCAAAGCTCTTGTTTCTTTGTTGATTTTCTGCTTAGATGATCTGTCCATTGCTGAGAGTGGAGTATTGAGGTTTCCTACAATTAACGTATTCTTACCAATATGACTCTTTATTTTGGTTAACAGTTGGCTTATGTAGATGGCTGCTTCCATGTTGGGGGTGTAGATATTTACAATTGTTAGATCTTCTTGTTGGATAGACCCTTTAAGAATGATATAGTGTCCTTCTGTGTCTCTAACTACAGACTTTAGTTTAAAATCTAATTTGTCTGATATAAGAATTGCTACCCCAGCTTTCTTTTGAGGTCCGCTGGCATGGAAGATGGATCTCCATCCCTTCACTTTCAGTCTGGATGTATCTTTAGGTTCAAAATGAGTCTCTTGTAGACAGCATATGGATGGGTCCTGTCTCTTTATCCAGTCTGCAACCCTGTGCCGTTTTATGGGAGCATTTAGACCGCGCACATTGAGAGTGATTATTGAAAGATATGAATTAATTGTCATCAGGTTGCCTGTGAGGACCTTGTTTTTATAGATTGTCCCTGTAAATTTCTGTTGTATATCACTCTTGGGGTCTTTCTCCTTTTATAAGAACTCCTTAATATTTCTTGCAGGGCCAGCTTAGTGGTCACATATTCTTTCAGTTTCTGCCAGTCTTGGAATCTCTGCATCTCTCCATCCATTCTAAATGACAGCCTTGCCGGATAAAGTATTCTTGGCTGCATGTTCTTCTCGTTTAGTACCCTGAATATGTCTTGCCAGGCCTTTCTGGCTTGCCAGGTCTCGTGGATAGGTCTGACGTATTTCTGATGTTCCTCCCTCTGTACATAAGGAATCTCTTCCCCCTAACTGCCCTTAAGATGGTTTCCTTGGTTCTAAGATTTGTGAGTTTTACTATTACATGCCGGGGTGTTGGCCTGTTTTCCTTGACCTTGGAAGGGGTCCTCTCTGCCTCTAGGACACGAATGTTTGTTTCATTCTCCAGATTAGGGAAGTTCTCAGCTACGATTTGCTCAACTATATCATTTAGTCCTCTCTCTCTCTCCACCCCCTCAGGGATTCCAGTAATTCTGACTTTGGAACATTTCATGGTGTCACTTATTTCTCTGATTCTATTTTCATGGATTCTGAGTTGTTTTTCCCTGGCCTCCTCTTTTCCCTTTTTATCTATTAAATTGTCTTCCAGGTCACTAATTCATTCTTCTGCCTCGCTTACCCTAGCTGTTAGATTATCTAGATTAGATTGGATCTCACTGATAGCATTTTTAAGTTCTGCCAATTCAGCTTTCATTTCTGTCCTTAGAGATTCTATGTTGCCATTAATTGATTTCTCCATTCTAGCTGTTGTCTTCACAATTGCTAGGCTGAATTCCATCTCCGACATCTTGGTTATATCTGTATCCATTTGTAAATCTGTGGCATAATCATAATCTCTCAATCTTTCCTATTTTGGGGATTCCTCCTCCTAGTCATTCTGTTAAGGGGTCGTTGAGGGAATGTATAGGTCCAAATTATTGACCATAACCCAAGCAAGATGCACCTGTTTTCTAGGGACGTTAGGGTTGCTGGCCTCTTGTTTTCCCAGCCTGTCTTCTGGGGGAGGGGCCTGCCGTGCTGTTACTCAGGCAACCCTGTTTGGGCAGAGTTGCCCTGCCCCCTGTGGTGGGGGATGGGCTCGTGAAAACCGGTTTTGGGGGGCTTTTGTTCTCTGGTGGGTTTCCAAGTCTCTTCCGAGAGTCAGAGCAGAAGAGACCATTTCCCATGCTCTGCCTCAGAGCAGAGATCGCAGTCTGTTCTTCAGTGAGCTCTCCCGGCCACACTACCTCCATTTCTGTCTGTGCTGCTATAAACTGCAGCGTCCTGGGTTGTGCGCCCCTCAGCAGTGCTCCCAGTCCTCGCCTCCAGGTTGGGGCACATTTCTGCCCTTTGTGCTTCTCAAACCACCAGCCGCCTCCAGTTCGCACGCATGGCCCTGCCTTCTGGGTTTCCATCTGGGGGGCTGCCCTAATGTCCTTTCCCCGCAGCTACTGGTTTGCGAGTCTGTGCCCGGTCACCAGCGCGGGAGGCTATCTCTCACCGGGGATGTAGGATCCCCATGGCCAGGCTCCCTCCCGCTGCCATTTATCCTCCGATATCTGCCTGCAGAATCACGGCTCCCCACTTTGTACCTTGAAACCAACCACCTGTGATATTCTGTTTGTAGAGATCCAGATCTATCTTCTTACATTTCAGGCTGATTTTGTGGGTGTTCAGAGTGGTCTGGTAGATATCCAGCTCAATTCCGGGGACCAGTTGGAATAGTGTCCCCTACCCCTCCACCATCTTTTCCCCCTTCCAAAGCACTACTATTTTTTGAGGACTTTTGCATATCTATAGTTGTAAGGGGTATTGGTCTGTTTGTTTGTTTTTTGTTGTTTTTTTTCCCCCTTTGTTTTGGTGTCTGTCTGGCTTTGATATCAGGGTAATGCTGACCTCACAAAATGAAAAAAGAAGTACTTTCTCTTCTATTTTTAGATGAGTTTTAGATGGAGTGGTCTTCATTCTTTATTAAATATTTGGAGTTCATTTGGTTTCCATTCTTTATTAAATATTTCATGGAATTTATCTATGAAGTCACCTGATTGTAGATTTGTCTTTAGGAGATTTTTGATTATTAATTCAATCTCTTGTTACAGATCTATTCAGATTCTCTATTTCTTCTTGAGTCAGTTTTGGTGATTTATGTGTTTTTAGGAATTTGTTCATTTTATCTAGTGATCTAATTTTTTGTATAGAATTATTCATGGGCTTCTTTTTTAATTCTTTTTGGTCTTGTATAGTGAGTAGTGATTCAAATTTTAGTTATTTTATATTCAGATTTTAGTTATTTTTTAACTTTTCTCTTTTTTTCCTCAATCATCTTAAAGATTGGTAATACTGTTGATCTTTTTAAAGAATCAACTTTTGGTAAATTGATTCTCTGTAATATATTTCTATTCTTTATATTTTCTGCTCTAATCATTATTGTTTTCTTTCTTTTTCTAGCTTTTAGTTTTCTCTTCTTCTACTTCCTTAAGGTGTAAAGTTAGGTTTTCAATTTGAGATCTTTCTTCTTTGTTGGTATAAATATTTACAGCTATAAATATCCCTCTACACATTGAGTTCATTCCTTTTATAAATTTTGGCATATTGTGTTTTTGTTTGCATTCATCTCCAAGTATTTTTTTTTAAATTTCCCTGTGATCTTTTCTTTGGCCCATTGTTTACTTAAGGCTGTGTTGTTTAATTTGCACATATTTGTGAATTTTGAAGTTTTCTTTCTGGATTTCTAGATTTCCTCCATTGCAGTGAAAGAAGATAAGAAAGAAGAATTCATGATTTCAATTTTAAAAAAATTTATTCAGGCTATTCTGGCAGCCTGGTATACTGTCTGTCCTAGTCACTATTTTCTTTGTAGTTACTATGGGATTAAAATAACATCCCAATTTTATGGCAGTTTAGTTTGAATTGATACCAACCTAACTAAATAGGTTGGTATCAATAAACAAAATCTCTCCTATATAGCTGTTCCTCCACTTTATATAGTTATGGTCACAAGTTATATTTTTACAATGTGTTCCCATTAACATATATTTGTAGTTACTGTTTTGTGAATTTGTTTTTAAAATCATATGAGAAATAAAAAGAGGAGTTACAACCCCCAAACATAATAATAGCTTTTATATTTTCCTATATAGATAAGTTTCCTGAAGTTCTTTATTTCTTCATGTGGCATCTAGTTATTGTCAAGTGTCCTTTCATTTCAGGACTCCTTTCAACATTTCTTTGGGGGGGGCGGTGGGCAGAGGGAGAGAGAGTCCCAAGCAGACTCTGAGCTAAGCGTGGAGCTCAATATAGGGCTTGATATCATGACCCTGAGATCACGAT
The DNA here is from genome assembly GCF_964656455.1 of Halichoerus grypus. Lineage (NCBI taxonomy): Eukaryota > Metazoa > Chordata > Mammalia > Carnivora > Phocidae > Halichoerus > Halichoerus grypus. The sequence continues at coordinate 24,270,711 of NC_135726.1, read as the reverse complement.
CTGAGCTGAAACCAAGAGTTGGTCGCTTAACCCACTGAGCCACCCAGATGCCTCAAACTAGCTGTTGATCTTAATAATATCCATTTTATGTGAAGAGTTGGTTCTCTCATTGCTTTCAAGATTTTCTATTTTTCTTTGGTTTTCAGTAGTTTGATTATAACATGTGTTGGTATGCATCCTTTGAGTTTATCCTAATTGTTGTCCATGAAACTTCATGTATTTCACCAAATTTGGGAGATTTTCATCTATAATTTCTTTAAATATTCTTTCTGCCATATTTTCTCTCTCTTCTCTTTCTGGGGCTCCCATAATGTATACATTGTTATACTTTATGGTGTCTGACAGGTAATCTAGGTTCTGTTCATTTTTTTGTCATTATTTTGTTATTTTTCTTCTTGGTCCTCAGAATGAGTGATTTTAATTGTACTCTTTTCAGATTTGCTGAATATTTCTTCTGCTCAAATCTGTTGTTGAACCACTCCAGTGAAATTTTCATTTCAACTCTTGACTTTTTTCACCTACTTACATCTCTAGATTTTTCTTTTTCTTTTTTTTTTTTTAATAATTTCTGTCTCTTTATAGCTCTTCTCTATTTATACATCCTTCTCCTGGTTTCCTTTAGTTTGTTTATCATGGTTTCCATTAGTTCTTTGAGAATATTTAAGACATTTGATTTAGTCTTTGTCTAGTAAGTCCAGTGTCTGGACTTACTCAGAAATGGTTTCTGTGCATTCTCCCCCCCCCCCCCCGCCCCGTGTCTGGGCCATCATTTCCTGTTTTTTGGTATGCCTATACTTTTTGGTTGAAAACGAAAAATTTAAAATATTATGTGGTAAATCTGGAAACCTGTGTCATGATCCCAGGGTCCTGGGATTGAGCCCCATGCTGGGCTCTCTGCTCAGCAGGAGTCTGCTTCTGCCTCTCCCTCTGCTGCTCCCCCTGCTTGTCCTTGCTCTCTCTCTCTCTGTCAAATAAATAAAACCTTTAAAAAAAAAAGAATCTTAGCCTTGGAATCAGACAGTTTTCATCTTGTTGAGAGTAACTGTATGGAGCCATCTGTTGTATGACTCATCTTGATTTCAGAGGTATTAAAATGTGAAACAAATATGTAGTTTGAATTAATAAAATACAGAAGATTCTGTGTCTGCAAGTTAAGCTCCATTAGTGTTTTCATTTGTATTTATCCAGCTCATTATTTCAAAACTAGAAATTACAATGGAGGTTTTTTGTTTTGTTTTGTTTTGTTTTCCTTAAAGCAGTGGTGATCTTTAAGAAACTCTAGTTTCTCAGCTATTGTTATTGTACAGCTTTCTGAATGGATCCCTTAAATTCTATATATAGCCAGACATTTTTACACCTGGGTGATACTATGGAGTCACTTTTAGCTCTTGAATCTGAAAAATTTGTACTTTATTTAATATTGTGTTTGGTTTTATAAGTGTATTTGATTTTATAAGTGTGTTTGCTTCATCCTTTGAAGAGGTGCTTTTTTCTCCCTATTTCTGGTAAAGTTGAGATGTGTTTATGGTTTACTACAGTAAGATGGATTTACTCTGGAAGTGAAAACAAAACAACACGAAACAAAAAGCAGATTTAATCATTGCTCTCCTTCTTAATCTCGCTAATGCATGATATAGCTTAAGACCCAGGTTCCTCTCCCACAAAAAGGAATTGCTAATAGTACCTCTTCTCTAGGCTTGAGGTTATGTAATTGAGGTTCTAAGAAATTAGTAAATGATAGTTGCTGCTGCTTTTTCTCTTTTTCCTATCCCCTCCTCCTCCAGCTTTGGCCCCTCTGTCCTATATCTGGCTTTAATCCCAACTGCAGTTTTCCAGTGGCTGTAAATCTATTGGTTACCAACATAGTGCGTGTCAACTAATCCTCTTTGTGTGTGTGTGTGTGTGTGTGTGTGTGTATGTGTGTGTGTGTGCATCCTGGATTTGGCCTGATGCTGGGATAATGATCTCTCCCAGCTACAAGCTCCTGGGCATTCAAGCAAAGTGAAACTATATTCTTTATCCTTTCTGCAACTATGTGAATATTAGATTGAATATATGTAATTGTTAGTTAACATTAAGTTTTCCAAACTCCAGTCTTATTTAAAACTGATAATCATATTAAACATTGCAAAGAGGCATCACATCACAAGCTAATGGTTTGCTGCAAAGCCAGATGGATTTACTGTTTCTTAGAAAAATGTAGGAAATGGGATGTCTCCATACATATAAGACAATGGCAAGTGCATATTAAGAATACCACCTTCAAACCCAAAATGAGCTATTACTTCACACCCACTAGTATATCTAAAACGAAAAGGTTATCATTAATAAGTGTTGGTGGATATGTGGAGAACATGGTATCCTCATCCTTTGCTGATGGGAATGTAAATTGAATAAGGCACTTTGGAAAACAGGTTGGTAGTTCTTCAAAATGTTAAACAGAGAGTTATCATTAGGGCTCAGCTCTTCCACTCCCAGGTGTAAACCTAACAGAATTGAAAACATATTCTTTATAGGGTGATGAAATTTCTAGAATTAGGTAATGGTGGTGACACAGCTGTATGAGTATAATAAAAACCATTGAATTGTTACTTTAAAAAAAAGAATACCACCATTAAGATGTCTCAAGATGTATGAAATCTTGTTGTTAATGTTATATTTAGTGTGTGCTGTGCATATGAAACAATTTTATGTTCATATCAAAAATCTATAAAGACTTCCGGGGGAGGGAGGGCATTATTCATAGCATCCATTTTCCCAAACTAGTTTTTTAAGTATACAAGGTCCTAAAGTTCTTGATCATAAAAATACTCTACATAAGACTTTGAGGTAGAGAACTACCAGCTTAAGAAAGAAATACCTTTTACCTATGATCAAGTCAGTACAGTCTGGATTTTGATTTAACCAAATTGTTTCAAACAGTCTTTAGTATGCAGTGGAATCCCCTGGGCAGTGAGTGATTCCAATGCAGGTGATCTATAGACATTTTAAGGTGGGTGTACAACAAGAGCGTTCCCCTGTAGTTGAATGATGGGGCAGATGAAGGAGAAAGAGGAATCTTAGTAGCAGCCTATGATGTTGATCTGCTTATTAGCATTTTATAAACAAGGAAACTGCCTCTGAGATGTGAGATATTAGAGAATCTTAGGTAACGGTGTCAATAAAAGGAGACACCTTGATTCAAAGCTGTATTCCTAACTCAAATATTTTATGCTTCCTGCTAGGTGTCTATGATATAGGCTTTAATTAAGACACTGTGATAAACCCTCAGGCTGTTCTTCTATGTATTTTTTAAAAATTTTCAGATGTGGAAATAAAGGCACATTGCTGGTCCAGCAACAGCTTGCTGTGGGTACTTTGCCCCGGGGTGTGCACACTACTGGGTTCTAAATAATCAACTGTCTACCAGCTCCCCATGACATCTCTCTGAATTAGCAGAAAGCACCTCTGTGCACCCACTGAGGCCAGAGCCCCTGGTGCTGGTCTCTCAGCTGGGGAGGGATTGCCGTGGTGAGGAATGGTGAGAAGCAGATGTTCTTGGTGCGGAATTGAGACAGGCACCTCTAAAGTGTGGCAGAGTGACACCATCTGCCCTTCCGTCTGCAGAGCCCCAACTCAGCTGCTCCTGAGGAGGGAGGAAAAGCAATTTAAAATGTTTGTGTGGTCTATTCCACCTAGGTGGTTGCAGTGTTTCTCATTAGCTTGAGACCCACCAGGCTCATTTCATTAGTCAGATTCTCAATTGTGTGAGGTGTGCTGAAGCCAGTCAGGAACAATGCGAACTAGAGAACTTGCTCTGTCTGTCATCATTTGAGATTACCCCAAATCCCTGAATTGGGAAAAAGCTCCCACCTTTCAGTCATTCAACAAATATAATATACCTACTCTGTGTTAGGAGCTGCATGGGTATGAGGAATATAATAGAGAGAGAGGAAGGTGAGAATCACTGCCTTCTTAGAGAATAATCTATTGGGGGAAGGAACCATAAGCCAAACAATTCCAGAGAAATAATTGCTATTAAGGGATGTGCAATTATTCATCACAACCTGGTTATACCAACTATACTTTGATCCCTCACATTGTTCTTACTCCCACACAAACCAGGAAACGGGTTTGTTTATTTATTTTGTTTTGTTTTAGGGGGAGAAATTGGTCATTGGCTGGAGAATGTGTTAAATAAGATGATGGGATTTATGAAGGCAAAGAGGGAAAAGGATTTGAGACGGAAGAAATTTCTCAGTAGGTACCAAAGAGACAGCCAGGCTCCTTTTGGTAACTCTAGCTCCTTATGGCTAGACAGTAGGTGAACTTTGGGAATAAGCACAGGAGGCTAATTTATGTTACCTTTACCATAGGTTTCTGTAAGACTTTTGGATGAAAGTAAATGTCACTTATAGATAATGCCTTACATAATAATTTATGAAGATATTAGCTTTCTCGATCTTTCTGTATCTCTCTCTTAATCTCTCAATCTCAATATTTCTATCAGTCTTTTTCACATACATACTAAATTTGCGCAGTTGTACAAATAGTGGATATTTTGAATGGTAAAGTCTGGCATATTTTACAAAATTTAATGTTAGAAGAGTGGTTTTAAGTTAGTTGTGAGAAACTAGATGATGTTTCACAGGGGCTGAGGAATCATAAAGTAGTCAAAAGGACATGAACCATGGAATAAAATTGTCTTGAATTTAAATCCTGATTCTGCCATGTACCAAATGTCTGAGCTTAGGCAAGTCACTTACCACTTGTATCTTGTTTTGCCATCTGTAAAATGAGGATAATAAAACTGCTGTCAGGCAAAACTTCCATGTGAATTATTTGAAATCACATGTGTCAGGGGTCCTAAATGGATCCCAGGATTTTATGCAAAATATTATATTTATATGTATTTGGGGGACCTAAGTATGCATAAACCTAATCAAATTTATCAGATTGCTTGAGTCATTAATCTCAAAGTATCCAAGGCTGAAAACAAGGGCTCCAAAATGATTATTTTACTACTCCTTTTCCTTGAAAATATTATATTTATGATTTTTCAAATCGTGAATATATATCTATATTTTTATTGGAGATATAGTCAAGGTAAATTACTAACTGATTTCCCCAATCAACACAATAACAAGACAGTTGTCAGGTAAGATGGAATGATGCAAGTGTTCAGAGTTGTAATGAGGGGGATTTATTCATCAGGCTTGGATGTGATATATAGGACAGGGGTTAATATCTTGTTCTTCAGAATCAGACAATATGAGTTAAACACTCCATTATGTCCCTGATGGCAGCTAGCATTTACATAAATATTACAGCTAGTAACCAATAAATCTTACTGTATTAAGCCTCTGACATGATTTCTTGCTAATGTCTAATGGGTGGCTAAGTGAATTTGTAGGATGTGCTTTCTTTTATCAATCCAAGACCCGTGCTCTTACTCTTTGGTGGGTCTACCATTTTCAAATGGCCTTAGTGTATTCTCCATTCAGCCAAAAGTGAAGAAAGGAAAGGGCCCATATGAAAGACCCCCTACTTCTTAAACATGTTGCTCAGAAGTTAATTGCATTGCCACAGCTAATTTCAGGGAAAGATGGAAAATGTAGGCTAGCACCCCATAAATGAAGGAAATGGATTTTGATTAACTCACAAGGCACTCAGTCACACTGGCTTTGTTGAATTAAGTAAGACATTTCTTCTCTCAAGACCTCAATTTTCCTACCTATATGATAAAGAGCTTAATACTTTCCTCAGGGACTTATGAGCATTAGATCTACTAATCATTATAAAGCTTTCACATCATTCCCTGTGCAATGTAAGTGCTCAATAAATGTCATCTATCACTATATTATCATTTCTCTAAGCGGTCAGAAGCATCAGTAAAGCATCTTTACTGAGCAAAGTTAATGCTGCCTGGGTGAATACAGGGTTCTCAACAGCAAAGATTCAAAGGAATCCAGGGCTTCAGAAGGTTTCCATTAAAGAAACAAACAAGCAAAAAGTCTTGACATCCAATACTTAAAGGAAGTCTGGTGATCGCTTGCTCAAGTTCAAATATGAGCTTGTCTAGAGCTCCTGGGATGAGAAAGAATGGATTCAAATTTTACTCTTTGATAAAGTGGTTGTCACCAGGCCTAATTGCTCCAGGCACCATTAAATGTGAACTGAATTATAGCCCAACTGCCTTTTCATTCAGCTTTGTGGTTTATGACTTTGCCACCAGCTTCAGGTATCTGGCTGCTGAATGAAGGAAAAAAAAAAAAAAGACACAGCAGCCACCAGAAACCAAATGACTGTAACCACAGATCATCCTGAGTTTTCAAAATGTAATCTTGATACAATTGAATGATATAAAATGCAGGCACATTTCCCCTGGCAATTTCAAGTAGAAGTGAATGTTTGCAAGACATATTTTGATCTGGCACAGAAGAGCAATCTTTGCTCTTGGAATGTTTTTGTTTGTATAATTCAGCTTCTCTTCCTCTCCTTTTTGATATCCTTCCTTCCCACTCAATCAATTATTAGATTTCCTGATCATACATAGAACATTTTAAACATCCTAAAATAGGCATACACAATTGAAGGCCACTTAGCAAATGTGAGATAGAAAAAACAAGGCCAAAAAAAGCTTTTAAACTGACTGTAAGATATGAACACTTAGAAACAATTATAAAGCCAGAACTCTGTAAGGGGAGTTATTTGCCTGTTTATTTTCCTTCTGGGAAACACAAGCTTGACTTCCATAGTAAGGTAGGATCCATGCAGTCCGGTATATCTATTTATATAGTATATAAAAATATATATCATGTATATAAAATAGATATTATATATAAAATAGATATTATATATAAAATAGATACCCATAGACATACATATCTATGTAGACTATATCTATACATATATCTATTGATCAATTGACAGATGTAGGTAGAAAACTGGGGAGGTTATTTAATTAGCAAAGTAATAAAAACAGGAAGAATATTTGATGAAGATAAGTAAACCATCAATACGTAATGAGAACTCCACAAATCTTACTATAATGATAATAACTGATACTGATTTAGTTTATACTTTGAACCAAGAACTTTGCTACAAAGTGCTTGTGTATGCATTATCATGAATACTCACAATACTCCTATAGAATGTCTTTTATTATTCCATTTCATGTGTGAAGTGAGTAAAGTTTGGTGACATTGGTTTGCCCAATTTCTCCCAGGTGTCAGATGGCAGAGCCAGGATCTGATTCCAGATCTTTCTAACCTCAAAGTCTTCACTCCCCTTACCATACAACATAAAGAAAAATGTGTATAGCACACCAGTCACTGGCTTCTGCTCTCACTTCACTTTGTATTTTCTCTGCACTTATAGACTCTAGAGAATTGTGTGTGTCCATGTGTGTGTGTGTCTATGGGTATTTCTTTCCAGCTCTAATATAATTTAGAAAGTGCCCTTCCTTTGCCTTCTGTCTCTACTAATATTGCCATTCTGGTTTGCCAAGTCGTGGAGTTGCAAAGGGAGCCTTCAGCTCCTTACAGAGGAAGAGTCACTTCTAGCTTCAGAAACTGAATGTTATCAGTTCCCTTGATGACCTTCTATTTGCCTCTGTCTACTACAGAGGAAACCACAGTCCTGTAAGTCTGTCATCTCTTCCTCTCTCTCCCTAAAGACATTAATAATTGTTAAGTTTTCTTCCTTTTCTATAGCTTGTTTCCTTCAAGTTGCTTTTGTCTGTTTGTCTTCTATCCTATCTTTATCTGCTTTACTTGTTTTGGCTTCCGTTACTCTTGTTAGAGAATTTTCACAAATCTGGTGATTGTTGACTTTTTTCTCATATTAGGAGTAGGGCAAGCTGATGGGAAGCTCTGGAAGGGACTTTTTTTAAAGATTTTATTTATTTGAAAGAGAGAGAGAGAGCACCTGCGCATGAGCTGGTGGGGGGGGCGGGGGAGCCACAGAGGGAGAGGGAGAAGCAGGCTCCCCACTGAGCAGGGAGCCCGATGTGGGACTTGATCCCAGGATACTGGGATCATGACATGAGCCCAAGGTAGATGCTTAATTGACTGAGCCACCCAGGTGCTCTGGCTGTGATCTGGCTGGTCCATTTCCCTGGGTAATGTTGGACACTAGTGGTTTTAGTTTTAGATTTTTCACTTGAGCTGGCTAAATTTCTCAGAGAAGACATTTCTATTATCCAGGTTGGCACATGAAGCCTTTTTGCTGGTATCCAGAGAGCAATTAAGGAAAAAGCTTGGGATAAGTTCTTAGAATTCAACATGTGATCTTTTACTTCATCCTCCCTCCATTAGCAGTAAATTAGTTGCTCTTTTTATCTGTTCTCTTTGTCTTTATGAGTATATACCTTTTGTGGTTCTTGTCCCTTTCATTTTATTATTCAAGCCCTTGAGGAAGAAAAACTCCATGCATGGGTTGAGTTGACCAACTCTAATCATAAAATCATCATAATTTTAATTTGCATTCCCTTGATTACCAGTGAGGGAAGATATGTACATACATCTTTTCTGCTAAATGCCTGGTCACTTACTTGCATATATTAAAAATCAGTTGTCGGAGGGGAAGAGCAAGATGGCGGAGGTGTAGGAGACCTGGATTTCGTTTGGTCCCAAGAATTCATTGGATAGGGTTCAAACCATTCTGAACACCTATGAACTCAACAGGAGATCGAAGAAAAGAATAGCAACAACTCTCTGAACAGAAAAGCGACCACTTTCTGGAAGGTAGGATGTGCGGAGAAGTGAATCCGAGGCAATATTCGGGAGGATAGATGGCGGGGGAGGGGGCCTCCATCAGCCACTTCTGGCAAGTGACAGAGGCACGGAGCATAAAATCGGAACTTTTAGAAGTCTGCTCCGCTGCGGGACGTCGCTCCGGTGGCTAAGCGGGGGGTGGAACCCTCACAGGACAGTGTGGTCTCAGGACTCTCGGGGTCACAGAAAGACCGGGGGGTGCCTGAGTGCCGCAGAGCTCCCAGGTATCGGAGCAGGGAAGCCAGCTGCAGAGGTGGAGCCGAGGAGTGGGCTCTCAGCTCAGGGTTGCCATAAACCGTGATCCGCAGCACAGTCGGGCCACTGCTCCTCCAGCAGGGACCCAACAAGCGGCAGATCCGGGGAGACTCCCCTTCCTCCCCCGGGAGGAGCAGCGCAGGAGCGCACTGCAGGAATCTGCTGGGTTTGGAGACTCCACATGGGGTTGGGTGCCAGAGATAGAAACGCGCGGTCATAGGCCGGGTGAGCACGGAGTGCGGCTGGAGACCGGGGAGACCAGAGTGACTGACTGCTTTTATCTGGGGGCTCACTGAGGAGTGGGGACCCGAGTTCTTGGCTCCTCCAGGGTGGAGATTGGGAGGCTGCCATTTTCACTCTCGTCCTCCAAAGCTGTACGGAAAGGTTGCAGGGAACAAAAGCTCCCGAGAGCAAACCCAAGCAGATTACTTAGCCCGACCTGGCAAGGGCGGGGCAATTCCACCTCCGGCAAAGATATTTGGGAACCACGGCAACAGGCCCCTCCCCCAGAAGATCAGCGAGAAGCGCCAGCCAAGAGCAAGTTTACCAATCAATGAGAACGGCAGAACTCCAGTGCTAGGGGAATACTGCACATAGAATTCATGGCTTTTTTCCCATGATTCTTTAGTCTTTCAAAGTTAATTTTTTTTAACTGTCTTTTTTTTTTTTCTTTTTCCTTTTTTCACCAACATCTTATCAATCCCTTTTTTAAAAAATCTTTTATATTTTTCATTTTTAGAGTCATATTCTGTCCCTTCATAGTAGTTACCCTTATTTTTGGTATATATATATGAGTTGTTCTCTCTCTAAAATTTTGGGATACAGTTTCTTTTAACAGTTCAAAATATACCCTAAATCTCTAGTGTATGTCTTTGTTCTAGTCTCCTGCCTGATCACATTCTCTCCTGTTTTTTGTTTTTTTTTTAATCCTCTTCTTTCTTTTTTCAACCAACTTCTTATCTTATCAATTCCTTTTATAAAATCTTTTATAATTTTCATCTTTACAGTCATATTCCATCCCTTCATCGTATTAACCCTTATTTTTGTACATATATAAGTTTTTCTTTCTTTAAAATTTTGGGAGGCACTTTCTTCTAACAAACCAAAATACACCCAAAATCTAATGTGTGGCACTGATCTATGCACCACCCTGATCATATTTGATCATATTCTGTTTTTTTGTTTGTTTGTTTTGTTTTGTTTTTGTTTATTTGTTTTTATCTTTTTCTTTTTTCTTTCTTTCCCTTTCTTTTCTCCTGGTTTCAGGTCTTTTTTGATTTGTTTAATGTATATTTTCTGGGGACGTTGTTACCCTGTTAGCATTTTGTTCTCTCATTCATCTGTTCTCCTCTGGACAAAATGACAAGATGGAAAAAATCACCTCAACAAAAAGAACAAGAAGCAGTACTGACTGCCAGGGACCTGATCAATATGGACATTAGTAAGATGTCAGAACTAGAGTTCAGAATGATGATTTTAAAGATACTAGCTGGGCTTGAAAAAAGCATGGAAGTTATTAGAGAAACCCTTTCTGGAGAAATAAAAGAACTAAAATCTAACCAAGTTGAAATAAAAAAGGCTACTAATAAGGTGCAATCAAAAATGGAGGCTCTAACTGCTAGGATAAATGAGGCAGAAGAGAGAATTAGTGATACAGAAGACCAAAACATAGAGCATAAAGAAGCTGAGAAAAAGAGAGATAAACAACTACTGGATCACGAGGGCAGAATTCGAGAAATAAGTGATACCATAAGTCGAAACAACATTAGAATAATTGGGATCCCAGAAGAAGAAGAAAGAGACAGAGGGGCAGAATGTATATTGGAGCAAATTATAGCAGAGAACTTCCCTAATTGGGGGAAGGAAACAGGCATCAAAATCCAGGAGGCACAGATAACCCCTCTCAAAATCAACAAAAATAGGTCAACACCCCGACATATAAGGCAATCCTTATATCAGACAAATTAGATTTTAAACCAAAGACTGTAATAAGAGATGAGGAAGGACACTATATCCTACTTAAAGAGTCTATCCAACAAGAAGATCTAACAATTGTAAATATCTATGCCCCTAACATGGGAGCAGCCACTTACATAAGCCAATTAATAACAAAAGCAAAGAAACACATCGACAACAATACAATAATAGTGGGGAACTTTAACACCCCCCTCACTGAAATGGACAGATCATCTAAGCAAAAGATCAACAAGGAAATAAAGACTTTAAATGACACACTGGACCAAATGGACTTCACAGATATATTCAGAACATTCCATCCCAAAGCAACAGAAGACACATTCTTCTCTAGTGCCCATGGAACATTCTCCAGAATAGATCACATCCTAGGTCACAAATCAGGTCTCAACTGGTACCAAAAGATTGGGATCATTCCCTGCCTATTTTCAGACCACAATGCTTTGAAACTAGAACTCAATCACAAGAGGAAAGTTGGAAAGAACTCAAATACATCCAGGCTAAAGAGCATCCTACTAAAGAATGAATGGGTCAACCAGGAAATTAAAGAAGATTTAAAAAAAATTCATGGAAACAAATGAAAATGAAAACACACTGTTCAAAATCTTTGGGATGCAGCAAAGGCGGTCCTAAGAGGAAAGTATATAGCAATACAAGCCCTTCTCAAGAAACAAGAAAGGTCGCAAATACACAACCTAACCTTACACCTAAAGGAGCTGGAGCAAGAATAGCAAATAAAGCCTAAACCCAGCAGGAGAAGAGAAATAATAAAGATCAGAGCAGAAATCAATGACATAGAAACCAAAAGAGCAGTAGAACAGATCAACCAAACTAGGAGCTGGTTCTTTGAAAGAATTAACAAGATTGATCAACCCCTGGCCAGACTTATCAAAAAGAAAAGAGAAAGGACCCAAATCAATAAAATCATGAATGAAAGAGGAGAGATCACATCCAACACCAAAGAAATACAAACAATTATAAGAATATATTATGAGCAACTGTATGCCAACAAATTAGGCAATCTGGAAGAAATGGATGCTTTCCTAGAGACTTATAAACTACCAGAACTGAACCAGGAAGAAATAGAAAACCTGAACAGACCTATAACCACTAAGGAAATTGAAGCAGTCATCAAAAATCTCCCAACAAACAAGAGCCCAGGGCCAGATGGCTTCCCAGGGGAATTCTACCAAACATTTAAAGAAGAATTAATACCTGTTCTTCTGAAACTGTTCCAAAAAACAGAAATGGAAGGAAAACTTCCAAACTCGTTTTATGAGGCCACCATTACCTTGATCCCCAAACCAGACAAAGACCCCATCAAAAAGGAGAATTACAGAGCAATATCCTTGATGAAAACGGATGCAAAAATTCTCACCAAAATACTAGCCAGTAGGATCCAACAGTACATTAAAAGGATTATTCACCACGACCAAGTAGGATTTATTCCTGGACTGCAAGGTTGGTTCAACATCCGCAAATCAATCAATGTGATACAATACATTAATAAAAGAAAGAACAAGAACCATATGATCCTCTCAATAGATGCAGAAAAAGCATTTGACAAAGTACAGCATCCTTTCTTGATCAAAACTCTTCAGAGTATAGGGATAGAGGGTACATACCTCAATATCATAAAAGCCATCTATGAAAAACCCACAGCGAATATCATTCTCAATGGGGAAAAACTGAGAGCTTTCCCCCTAAGGTCAGGAACACGGCAGGGATGTCCACTATCACCACTGCTATTCAACATAGTATTAGAAGTCCTAGCCACAGCAATCAGACAACAAAAAGAAATAAAAGGCATCCGAATTGGCAAAGAAGAAGTCAAACTCTCACTCTTTGCAGATGATATGATACTTTATGTGGAAAACCCAGAAAACTCCACCCCAAAACTGCTAGAACTCATACAGGAATTCAGTAAAGTGGCAGGATATAAAATCAATGCACAGAAATCAGTTTGCATTTCTATACACCAACAACAAGACAGAAGAAAGAGAAATTAAGGAGTCGATCCCATTTACAATTGCACTCAAAACCTTAAGATACCTAGGAATAAATCTAACCAAAGAGGCAAAGAATCTGTACTCAGAAAACTATAAAATACTCATGAAAGAAATTGAGGAAGACACAAAGAAATGGAAAAACGTTCCATGCTCATGGATTGGAAGAACAAATATTGTGAAGATGTCAATGCTACCTAGAGCAATCTTCACATTCAATTCAATCCCTATCAAAATACCATCCACTTTTTTCAAAGAAATGGAACAAATAATCCTAAAATTTGTATGGAACCAGAAAAGACCCTGAATAGCCAGAGGAATGTTGAAGAAGAAAAGCAAAGCTGGTGGCATCACAATTCCGGACTTCAAGCTCTATTACAAAGCTGTCATCATCAAGACAGTATGGTACTGGTGCAAAAACAGACACATAGATCAATGGAACAGAATAGAGAGCCCAAAAATGGACCCTCAACTCTATGGTCAACTCATCTTCGACAAAGCAGGAAAGAATGTCCAGTGGAAAAAAGACAGTCTCTTCAACAAATGGTGTTGGCAAAATTGGACAGCCACATGCAGAAGAATGAAACTGGACCATTTCCTTACACCACACACAAAAATAGATTCAAAATGGTTGAAAGACCTCAGTGTGAGGCAAGAGTCCATCAGAATCCTAAAGGAGAACACAGGCAGCAACCTCTTCGACCTCAGCTGCAGCAACTTCTTCCTAGAAACATCACCAAAGGCAAGGGAAGCAAGGGCAAAAATGAACTATTGGGACTTCATCAAGATAAAAAGCTTTAGCACAGCAAAAGAAACAGTCAACAAAACCAAACAACAACTGACAGAATGGGAGAAGATATTTGCAAATGACATATCAGATAAAGGGCTAGTATCCAAAATCTATAAAGAACTTATTAAACTCAACACCCAAAGAACAAATAACCCAGTCAAGAAATGGGCAGAAGACATGAACAGACATTTTTCCAAAGAAGACATCCAAATGGCCAACAGACACATGAAAAAGTGCTCAGCATCGCTCGGCATCAGGGAAATCCAAATCAAAACCTCAATGAGATACCACCTCACACCAGTCAGAATGGGTAAAATTAACAAGTCAGGAAACGACAGATGTTGGTGAGGATGCGGAGAAAGGGGAACCCTCCTACGCTGTTGGTGGGAATGCAAGCTGGTGCAGCCACTCTGGAAAACAGTATGGAGGTTCCTCAAAAAGTTGAAAACAGAGCTACCCTACGACCCAGCAGTTGCACTACTGGGTATTTACCCCAAAGATACAAATGTAGTGATCTTAAGGGGTACATGCACCCCAATGTTTATAGCAGCAATGTCCACAATTGCCAAATTGTGGAAAGAGCCAAGATGTCCATCAACAGATGAATGGATAAAGAAGATGTGGTGTATATATACAATGGAATATTATGCAGCCATCAAAAGGAATGAAATCTTGCTATTTGCAACAATGTGGATGGAACTGGAGGGTATTATGCTGAGCGAAATAAGTCAATCAGAGAAAGACATGTATCATATGACCTCACTGATATGAGGAATTCTTAATCTCAGGAAACAAACTGAGGGTTGCTGGAGTGGTGGGGGTTGGGAGGGATGGGGTGGCTGGGTGATAGACATTGGGGAGGGTATATGCTATGGTGAGTGCTGTGAATTGTGTAAGACTGTTGAATCACAGACCTGTACCTCTGAAACAAATAATACATTATATGTTAAAAAAAAAAAAAAAGAAGAAGATAGCAGGAGAGGAAGAATGAAGGGGGGGAAACCGGAGGGAGAGATGAACCATGAGAGACTATGGACTCTGAAAAACAAACTGAGGGTTCTAGAGGGGAGGGGGGTGGGGGGATGGGTTAGCCCAGTGATGGGTATTAAGGAGGGAATGTTCTGCATGGAGCACTGGGTGTTATATGCAAACAATGAATCATGGAACACTACATCAAAAACTAATGATGTAATGTATGGTGATTAACATAACATAATGAAAGAAAAATCAGTTGTCTTTTTATGCATCTATAGGAATTCTTTTTATATTCTAGAACAAATCCTTTTTTATATGTGTTCCAAAACAGATAATAATTCTTTAACCATCACACATAATGACAGAATGTACTGAATAAATATAAAGAGTGTAATAAATAACAGAATCTATCATTTATTACATCTAATCTTCACAATAATGGTACAGAGAAGGTGAAATTTTCTTCACCTGTAGATAAGCAAGTGAGGGTCTAGAACATTTATGACATTATTTAAGTCCCCCTACTTTTTAAGATAGACCAAAGTATAAAACCCAAATCTGAAACCACTCTATTTCATTTACTATTTTGACATTTACTGCTCTCAAGAGGGTAAACTACTAGGCCATATCTTTTTGTGAGTGGTCTTTGATATACAAAATGTAGCAGAGCATTTTTATTCTAAATAAAATTAAATAAAATTCTAAAATAAAATTCCAAAATATTAACCAAAGTTTTTTCCTTCCCCTAAGAGAAGAAGGTTTCCTTCTTTTTTTTCAAGAAACAACGTTAATCAACCATATTTTGCTCAACTAGGACTTATCTGTTACCAAAATTCACATCCACCAATTGGAAATTTTGTTTGGACAAGTAAAGAAGACAGGGAAGTAGATATCAAATTCCCTTTATTATATGATTTAATTCTGTCACAGTCTCCTAGTATTTTACATTACTCTAATAATACATCAGTTATTTGAAACCAGTCTTAGAAATCAAACTAGGAGATAAAATGCTTAGTTCTATGTGTGTTGTTTTATTGAGCAGTAGAAGCCTACTATAAAGTATGGAAAATATATAAAGTATGGAAAATTGCTCAATAAGCTAAAATGCACAGCTTTTGTAGTGAAACAAAAAAGAAAAGTTCCTTTTATGGCATGTTACAGAAACTATGGATGGGAGATGACAGCAGAAAATGCTTTCAGTGTTTCCTTTGAGATCACAAAAGTGTTCTCAGGTGGTACAGAGCATGAAAGAAGTCAGACACAAATCTATATTCACAGGGCAATGCAGTGGTCTTTCAAGAATGTTTTCCATGGAGAAGAGACCAGAATCACAACTAGGATCTAAGATTGCAGGTGGAAGGGTGATTACCCACTAAAGGAATGCACCACATGTCATTTCTGAACATGGGAAGGACTCCTAAGAACCCTGCTCTTGATCATCTCATCATGTGGGATGGTGGCATATGTTGTATTTGAAAAACATAAGATAATGAGCTGGAATTCATTCATTTCCCAACTTTACATCTTTAGAAGTTTAATGACTTGGGGGAAAGTCAATAAATTTCTTTGAGCCTTAATTTCTTCACCTGTAAAGTTAGGAGGAAAATCCCTGCCACACATCATCGTTATAAGAATCAAATTATATAATTACCTGAAAGTGCTTTGTAAGCAGTCAAACACTGCACCAATTAGGTTATCATTAGTACTTTGATTAGCTAATCTCTGTTGCTAATTATGATACATCAAGTGAACTTTGCCATAAAGGTTTAAATACTTAACCACCTACATAACTCAATAATTCTGTGTAATGGATCACGATCATGGCATCTCTTGTAGGTGAGGGAGGTAATGGTGCTAGAGTGGAAATCTGACTATGAGTTACACAGACTGGAGTTCCCCTTTTCATCCCTTTGCCTACTAGCTATGTGTCCTTGGACAAGATTCTGAACCTCTCTAATTTCTGATTTCCTTATCTGTAAAATAAGGATACTCATTTCTACCTCTAAGTCTTGTGATGATTAAATAAGTTGATAAACAGTACTGATATAAAAAGTCTCTGAAACTTACTGGAATTTAAGTATAGTTGACCCTTAAAAGATGGATTTGAACCTCATGGGTCCACTAATACACAGTTGTTTTTTGTTTTTTGTTTTTTTTGGTAAGCACAATATAGTACTATAAATGTATTTCTCTTCCTCATGATTTTCTTTGCATTTTCTTTTCTCTAGCTTACTTTATTGTAAGAATACAGTATATAATACATATAACATGCAAAATATATATTAATCTCCTGGGTATGTTATCTTATGGCTTCTAGTCAATTGTAGGCTATTAGGAGTTACATTTTTGGGGAGTCAGTAGTTTTGCACACATTTTCCACTGTGTGGGAGTCAGTGCCCCTAACTATCAGGTTGTTCAAGGGTCAACTATAATTGTTACTCCTATGCTTCCCCTCAGCCCATTCTATTCTAAACATGGTTTGAATGTTCAGGAAACGTTTTGGGTGATTCTAATGCTGGATGAAGAATTAAGTTTAGACAGGCATCAGAATTTGAGGAGAAGGATGGACTACTGACTGAGAATGGCAAATACTCTCTCTGGATCTGGCCACATTTTATGAAAATAATAAAGTTGAAATGCTGTTGGTATGATAGTTCTATTTATTTCTTAAAGAATTGGTGAGAACATCAGTATCTCTAATCATAAGATCCTCTGTCTGGGTTCTTGTTGCCTTTGATTAGTTAAGTATAACTGATTATTTACTTTGCCCCAACCGTACTTGCCCCCACAACATTTTTCAAACAGGCTGGGACTGGTTTGTAGGCCCTTAATAAATGTTGTTAATGAATCAAGATATTCCTATTTCTATAGTTGATTAATTGGGTATGTTCTCTCCTCTACAGAGACTGCTGCTGCTGTTATTGATGATGGTGATGATGATGATGATAAAACATTAACAAAAACCCTTCGTTTGGTTAATGTAACATTCATGCACCGTGCTAAGTTGTTTAACATGACTTTTTTGTTAAATTTTCAAAACAGTCATGTATACAAACTAAGAGAATTAACTGTGGGATATGGCAAGTCAGTCTTTCAAACTTCAAACAGTTGGTATTTTATAAAGGGAAAGAGAGAGACAGAGAGACATACCATGTTCAATTACCAACTTGAATTAAAATACCAGGTTTGCTTTATTTAATATTCATATAGTACTCGCTCAGATTATGACTTGTTTTTGCCTGCCTTCCTAATTTTTTTCCTTAATTGTTTTATTATGGAAATAACCATCTCTATTCTGCACTATATTTTCATACATGTCATTCTGGTTATTCCATGATAAGTAGCTTTATATTTACTTTATAAATGTCATGTCATGTCAGTAAGGCTATGCTCAAATATATTCTTTCTATCTTGGAATAAGACTTACCACATCCTTTCACAAACATATTATTGCCAAGAATCTGTGGCCGTATCCAGAAATCTGAATCATTTTGATTGAACTTTGCATGGCTATCCTTTTGCTTCACTGGGATTAATTTTTTTTTCTTCCAAATTCCCAACTATCTCATCAGTTTCCTCCTCATGGCATAAATAATGGCATCATTGATCTCTTGTTGGTTTTATTAACCACCACAGGAATCTGTAGCTTAAATAAATCTGGTGAACTTTTCATATGTCCTGAGTAACTGTTTTAGAAAGAGAGCAACCACTTCTTCTCTGCCATATTCTTCCTTCTGTTTTCTCACTATTTGGTTTCCTTCCTGCTCTTTTTAACAAGGATACCTAATATCTAGCCCAGTATCTGTTGCATAGTTATGCCTTATTGTATGTCTGAATTTTGAATAAACATGTAGTTTTAATTTTGTTTTTATTATTGAAGGCACTGTTGGTGCATAACTTTGCATAATTATTTACGTGGTTGTTTAAAATACTTATTCTTAACTAATCACAGTCCACTCAGAGTTCGTTTTATGTCATATGAAATGGAAAAGACACGGTAACTGTATATTCCTATTTGTCCCTCATTCTTTGCATTGTTATTGTCATTACAGTATAGCAGATCTATAGCATATAATCCCCATGATATGGTGGGGTTTATATATCTTATGGTAATTGGTAGACCTATATCTCACATAGCAGTTAGGAGAAGAAAATATATGTTATTTTTTATATTTACACACATATCCACCATAGCTGATATTCATATTTTTTTTACCTTTAGATCCATGCCTCTATCTGGTGCCATTTCCCTTCAGCCAGAAGGTGGTCCTTTAGTGTTTCTTATAATGTAGGTCTGTTGTGACAGTTCCTCTCTTGTGACATGGCCTGAATTTGCTTTTCTTTTGAAAGGGTATAGTTTCAAGATCCAGAATTTTGACGTGACAGATATTTAACCCTTTTAACATTGTGAAGATGTTGTACCATTGTCTTATAGATACTATTTTATTCTGATGGGAAGTTAGTCGTATTTCATATTGTTGTTTGCGTGTATGTAATGTGATTTCACTTTTCCCTTCTGGATCTGGCCATGTTATATGAAAATAATAAAGTCGAAATGCTATATGGTATGATAGTTCTCTTTATTTCTTAAAGCATTGGTGAGACCTTCAGTATCTCTGATTATGAGATCCTCTGTCTGGGTTCTTGTCGCCTTTCATTAGTTAAGTATAACTGACCCTTTTCTTTGGTCATGTGCCCTTTATCTTTGGTTTTCAGTCTTTGACTCTGGTGTACCCAGGTACCTCTGCCTTTGTTCTTCTCTTGTTCAGTGTTTTATGAGTTCTGTGTTTTGTTTTATTTTAAGTTAGTGTGTTTCACAAAATTTTTGGAATTTTTTGAATTATTCTTTGAAGTGGTCTTCTGTTTGTTTTTTCAGTTCCATTCTTTCTCTTCTCTCCTTTTTGAGATCAAATTACATATATTTTATACAGCTTCATATGTTTTTGTATTCATTGATGTTATATTACTTTTTTTTGGTAAAAGACAGTTTTTCTGTCTTTTAGCTTGGATAATTTATATTTGTATTGATCTAAAAGTTCACTGACCCTTCCTCCTACTATCTCAAAATTGATCGCAAGCCCATGTGGTGGATTATTTTTTAATTCAGGTATTGTATTGTATAGGTCTAGAATTTTCATTTAGTGCTTTTTATTGTTTCTGTGTTCCTCTTATTATTCCCCATCTATTTATCCATTTTAACCAACTTATCTTTGAGTTATTACACATATTTATAGTAAGTGCTTTAAAGTCCTTATCTGCAAATACCAACATCTGAGTCTTTTAGTTATCAGTTTTTATTCTTTATTTTTTTTCCCCAGACCATGGGTTACATTTTTCTGTGTCTGTGCAAGTCTAGTATTTTTTATTTTTTTAAATATTTTATTTATTATTTGTCAGAGAGAGAGAGAGAACCAGCACAAGCAGGGGGAGAGGCAGTCAGAGGGAGAACCAGGTTCCACACTGAGCAAGGAGCCCGAAGCAGGACTCAATCCCAGGACCCTGGGATCATGACCTGAGCTGAAGGCAGATGCTTAACCGACTGAGCTGCGCAGGCGTCCCTAGTTTTTAATTGTTTACAGGCCTTTGCCGGTGATGTATTCTGGAGAGGCTTCAGATTCTGTTTTTTTCTGAACAATGTTGACTTTTTTTTTTCCTAGCAGTTTAGAAAAAACTTTATGGCTATACTCAGACTCCAAATTATATCTCATCTGAAATAGGCAGCAGATGAAATACCTAAGGTTCGTTCTTTCTTTCTCCTTTCTTTCTTTCTTTTTCTTTCTTTCTTTCTTTTTCTCTTTCTTTCTTTTTCTTTTTCTTTCTTTCTTTCTTTTTCTTTTTCTTTCTTTTTCTTTCTTTCTTTCTTTCTTTCTTTCTTTCTTTCTTTCTTTCTTTCTTTCTTTTCTTTCTTTCTTTCTCCCTCACACACATACATTCTCTCTCTCTCTCTTTCTCTCTTTCTCTCGCCCTTTCTTCCTTCCTTTCTTCCTTTCTTTTTCCTCCCAGTCTCCCAGGTACTGCTTTCACTGGAAAACATGGCATCTCTAATGCATTAGTATGCCTCCTTTCAGGACTTAGCCAGGGATCTGGGTGAAGGTGTTGAGCAGGTTTTGAATATTCTCCTCTGTGGTTCCCACCATTCTGGGATTTCTCTTTCACACTCCACATACTCTGACAGACTCAAACTCCATCCTTCCATTTTTCAAGACTGCAAGTCTGTGGATTTCTGCTTAAAGTCCAGCCACACAGTCCTGGGTAAAATGGAATACACACTCAGGTCACATAAACATGAAATTTACTCTGTGCAGTTTCCTTCTTTCCTTTGGTTTCTGACCACTTTTTCTCTTATTCTAGTATGTTCTTATAGTTGGGGTTTTTTTGGTCAAGATTTTATAATAGCCATCTGTGAGATGATTAGTCTAATACAAGCGACTTTGTCGTTACTAAAAGAAGAACTATTTCTTCAGCAATTTTAATCTTCATTTTTCTAATTAACTAACTTCTAATGAGTTTCCTTTTTTTCTTCCTATTTTTTTCCTTCCTATTTTTTTCTGATATGGTGGCATTATGGCTACAGACTGGCAGAACTGGAAGTTTCCAGCTAACTTAGCCAATAATATAGAAGTTACTGGATAGCAAGAGGATATGTAGAGAGATAGCAGTGCAGTATTTTACATAATAGCTTTTCTAGGTCATTGCTCTCTAGTGGGGTTTTTAGTTTTGGTGACACTGCGTAGTCAGAGTAGATTTCTACCCATACTGACAGATATGAGTCTACCAAGAATGGGAGGTATGAATTTTACTCCTTTCCCACAAATCTGAACTTTGCTTCTTTACTGTTCTTTTATATATAGCTTGTTTAATGATTGTTCATAGCTATGAACAACCTTAGTATTGGTTAAAATCATTGGACTTTCATGTCTCTGAAACCAAGCTAATTATTTAATCATGCTGCGTCTTCACCTTTTCCAGGGTGAGTGAGTCAGCACACGTTGATCCTGCATTGCTTTCTGCCTTCTGTGTTTTAGCATCCCAGAAAAGGACTTTCCTACAGCTAAACATCTGTACTCAATAATTTTACTCATTTGACAGCTTGAGAAGGAAGGTATAGACATATTTCAAAAATTAAGTTTTAATATTTCATAGAAATGTACTCTAGTGTTTGCAAACAACAAATAATCTCCTGACCTATGAATATTAACTTTTATTTAACTAGGTATTTATTTAAATGGAACTTTTTGGGGGAGAGAGTAAGAGTGCAAGAACATTATTTATTAAAGCCATAGGACCCATACATAATTCTACTTCAAAAAATGATGGCTAAGCAATCAGTCCTGTTTTGATACTCATTCAATGTGAATCTTTCATTGAATCCATAAAGATTCAAATTCTTTATGGATCAGAGAGGATGCAAAGATAATAAACCGATATATCTTACTAATTAATGTCTTTACAACAAACAAAACAAATCCCGTCTGTTGCTGCTCACACAAGTTATGTTTTAGTTCCCATCTCCTGAGAGGTTAAACCTGTTTTAATGATGACCATCCTCTCATTATCACAACAAACAAATGCTTAAATTAAATGTATTATTTCTGAGAGCCATCTGTCAACGTTTTGCTATGAACATAGCTGAGCCGCAGAATAGCGAGGTCTGAGACTGCATGTACTATGGGCCGCTCCATCTCTAGTTCATTCCTGGGGCACCACAGGCCATTTTTCAAGCAAGCAATAATCTACGTGACTAGATCGTTGATCAAAAGATTCTGTCAGACAGGATGACTATTGTAGGTAGCGGGGAATAACTAAAATGAACACAAACAGCCATTCTCCTTGGCCCATTTACTCTTTCTTAAGCTCAGACAAATCTTCATTGTAATCTATTTCTAAGTCATGTCGACTAGCATGATATGAGGTAGTGTGAAGGCACAGAAGCATGAAACGGCAAATGCGCTCGGAGAAATGCAAGGAGCCAGGGGTAGTGAGGTAAGGAAAGGGCACCTGAGGTGTGGTCGAGAGAGATGAGTTTGAAAAGGTCATCACAAACCGTGTCATGTGGGTCTAATGTGATAAATAAGGGGAGATGGTCATTTAAGAATTTTGGCAAGGAAGTGACATGATTGAATGTGCATTTTTAAAAAAGGTTGGTCTAATAGTCTCTTCTCCATTCAGGGCACTATTACTCAGAGGGAGTGTCTGGAAGTGTCCGTGTGTGTCTGGAGGGTGGCATTAAAAAAAATAATAAAATTTTCTATTTTTGAATAATTTTAGATTTACAAAAAAAAATGTTTTTTTGTAAGGTTAGCACAGAGAATTCCATGTGTCTCTCACCTAATTTTCCCTATTGTTAATATCTTATATTACCATAGTCCATTTGTCAGACCTAACACTGGTGCATTACTATTAACTAAATTTCAGATTTCTTTAGGATGTCACCAGTTTTTCCATTTATGCCTTCTTTTTGTTCCAAGATCTAAATTAGTTTATTACTTGCCTTAAATGATTATGTCACTTTTGTGTCATCTGGTCTGTAAAATTACTCTGCTTTTCTATATTATTTGTGACCTTAACAGTTTTAATAGTACTGACTGATCAGGTATTATATAGAATGGCGCCTCAATTTGGATTTTTCTTTTTTTTTTTTTTTAAGATTTTATTTTATTTGACAGAGAGAGAGACAGCAAGAGACGGAACACAAGCACAGGGAGCGGGGGAGGGAGAAGCAGGCTTCCCACCTGGCAGGGCCCCAGTGTGGGGCTTGATCCCAGGACCCTAGGACCATGACCTGAGCCGAAGGCAGACGCTTAACGACTGAGCCACCCAGGTGCCCCTCAATTTGGATTTTTCTAATGTTTTTTCATGAATAGATCAGAGTTATATCTTTTTTGAAAAAGTATCACAGAGACTAAGTGCCCTTCTCATCAGACAGTTTTAGGGGTACATGATATCCACATGACAGTACTGGTGAATAATATGCTTTATCACATGGTTAAGATGATGTGTACCAGGTTCTTCCACCATAAAGTTACTCAACTCATTGGAAACCAATCATAAATCTTGTCCAACAGCAGTGGTGGAGGGATGAAGCTCCACTTCCTGGATATGGAGAATCTACATATATTATCTGGAATTCTTCTGTTAGGAAACTTTGTTTCTTTTCTTAGGAAGCATTTTTTTTATTATCACAATGACTACAAATATTGCTGATATTTATTGAGCAGGGTCCAAGGGAGCTAAGGATTCTATAATCTGTGGGTCGTTCCTGTACAATGAAAAATTCTATGTCTCTAAATACCAGTAGCCTTTCTTTCGAGAAATATTCTAGGACATGCATTCTCAATGGGAGTGATATTTCCTCCAGGGGTGTGAAAATTGGTTCTGAGGGGGCAGAAAAAAATCTTCCTCTTGTTATGTATAAATCACAGATAAACAGTCAATGAACAGATATATGGTATTCCTATAGTATTAAAATTTCATGGAGGATGATTAGGAAAAATATGTCTAAAAAGTATTCTTAGGAGATTTATAATGGGGAAAAAAAAAAAAGGTAGCCAAAGAGTGGCAAATGTGTTGAAATGTGTGCAAGAGGAGAGACAGGGGGGCACCTGTGTGGTTCAGTCGGTTAAGCATCTGCCTTCAGCTCAGGTCATGATCCCAGGGTCCTGGGATGGAGTCTGCATCAGGCTCTCTGCTCAGCAGGGAGCCTGCTTTTCCCTCTGCCTGCCCCTCCCCGTGCTTGTGCACACTCTCTCTCTCTCTCTCTCCCTCTGACAGATAAATAAAATCCTTAAAAAAAAAAAAAAAAAAAGAGAAAAGACAGGGCAAGGAGGGACAAGGGTAGTAAGGAACATATCTCAGTTGACCTCCTGATCAAGCATATGTGGACCTAAATGAAAACCCTGTTTCTTTTTGTTTAGAATTGATTTGTACGTGATTTTTGTATTATTACTTTAAAAAAATTTTGGTCATTCAGAATTCAGTATAAATTTATTAAAAATATTACAGGGGAGGGCGCCTGGGTGGCTCAGTAGTTAAGCATCTGCCTTCGGCTCAGGTCATGATCCCAGGGTGCTGGGATTGAGCACCGCATCGGGCTCCCTGCTCCGCGGGAAGCCTGCTTCTCTCTCTCCCACTCCCCCTGCTTGTGTTCCCTCTCTTGCTGTGTCTCTCTTTGTCAAATAAATAAATAAAATCTTTAAAAAAAAATTACAGGCAAAAAATAACATTATATTTCATATGATAATTTTTTTCAAAGCCAATAGAATTTTAAAATGCATTGTTTATATATAACAAAATACCTTATACCTTCCCATGTTTTTGCTGTCATTTCTCTGTAGCTTCCCAGACATTTTCTGGATAACTGAAGTTCCTGAGTCACTGAGCTCTGGAAAACAATGTAGCAACCATTGTACATTTTTATTTTTTTTAACTCTTTTTCTGGATTAACTCAGACAGGAGCCTTGAGATATGGCTTCAAGATGTTGTGCCTTTTTTTTTTTTTTTTTAAGAAAAATCAGAGGGTTAAGCAAATAAAATTTAATGTTTTTGATGGGAGAGGTAGAAAAGAATAAAAAACAAACATTTATCTTCTTTTAATATAATCTTGTAATATGTGCTTAGAAAGTTTGGCAAATAGAGGAAAGTATAAAGAATAAAATAATTATGCCATATAATTTTATTATAATTTTAGTATTTTGATCTCCAATATTTTTTCCATGAGTATAAATATATGAATTTTTTTCTTTTACAATACTTACTTTTTAATAGCTATAATGTACCAACATTTAAGATATATATTTTTTTTCTATCAAACTTTCTCTTCCTATTCATTATTCAATGAATTCTTTACACTCAAATAGCCTCAACTTGATATTACTTGCCTTCACTTATGAGCAACTCTATCATTCTTCCTTTTCCAACTTCATGACCTTTAGCTATGTGAATTATCTAAGGCTGCCCTTTAAGCACCATTCTTCCATGAACAAAGCACAGAGAGAAGTTAAAAAAAAAATCAGTGGGTCTTATTTAGTACAATGCAAAACCTTGAATGATCATGGAAATGAGTAGTTATATTTAATGCATCTCACAGTTAGATGTGTGTATACATTATAATGACACCAAAATAGAGGTCTTAAATGAGTTCAAGGAGCCCAGTCAGGATTTGTGACTTCCCAGGGTGCTGAAATAAGTATGAAATTATGTTGCCAAGCCACTGATCTTTGAAGAATAATAGTGAGTGGAAGAGGAACAGGAGACTGAGGGCAGAAAAGTGATATCCTGATTTTCAGAAACACAAGGAAGTTATATTCCTTAAACAATGAGCTGTGAGCTATGACATTAATACCCAATGAAGTTGACATTTTTGTCATATATGATTACTTAATCTACATTCCTACTTCCTAAGGCTCTTACACACTTTCTTTCAAATCTGTCCTGTTTCTGAATCTCAGGTCATATGATTTGGTGGTTGTAGTGGTGGTTGTGATGGAATTTAACCCTACCTCTGGGCCTGTAGCTGGGTTCGGAATGACTTAAGACAATCAGTGTATTTTACTTGCCTGTTCCAAGTGATTCGTTGATGTGTGGGCATGGGACATACTTGGACCAATGAGAGACAGGGCCGGAACCTCTTTTATTCACTGGGAGAGAGTAACCTCTCTCTGCACTAGAGCTTATGGATCTGAGAGAATATGAGATCTGTAGATGCTGGAGTCTTAATGGAGCCACAGAAGAGAACGTGGTAGACAGTGAAGTCAACAAAAATGATGGAATAAGCAATGGAGAATCCTGTCTTGATGTCATCATGAGCGTCTCTTAGTCTGACTAGGGCTCAGGACAGAGCAATTCTTCAAATGTTGACTTACATAACTTTGAAATGCGTCATTTGCCTTACTTGCTTCTGATTACATTGTGTTCTCTGCTTGCTTTGGAGTATGAGTTTTCCTGAGTATCTTTTTTTTTTTCTTCTTTAAAAAATTTAAAAAAATATTTTACCGTACTCAGGAATATCCTTCTTGAGTAATATTACCAATCTCCATGGTTTCAATGATAATCTTTGCACTGATGATACCCGAATAATTATTGGTATTTTCCTAAATGACAAATATCTATTTCCAACAGTCTCCTGGATTCATCTAATTGAGAATACTTCAGAATATTTTATCTTCTCCCAGTGGTGACATGATCTCCTCTAATCTCAATTTCAGTTAATAGAATCACCATCCACCTATTTTCTCTAAGTACCACTTGTAACAACCTTGATATATCCCAATTTTCACCCCCGAATCCTGTCATCACATTAGATCAATTATTCTCAAACTTAACATATATTAGACCTACTTGAGGCACCTGTAGATGTCAATTTTCTCTCCCTCTGCCAAAATTTTGATTAATTTGGTCTGGGTTGGGGTATAGGAATGTGTATTTTTATCAAGCTCCTCAGGTGATTCTGATATAGGTTGTCTATAGACCATACTGTGAGAAAAAGAACATTTAGATCATAAAGTATTTGGGACCAAGTTCATGGCATTAAATTTGTATCCCCAGCTTTTGGGAAAATGCTTTATACATAGTAAGTGATTAAAATATTAGAAAAGTGAATGAATACTCAATATAGCAAACAGAAATGTAACAAATTTGGCCATTTCTATCGTTAAATCTGCCACTGCTTTTATCTACTAGGAATTAATCTATGACATTAAAATTAATAGAATTTCTGAGTGAGGTCTGGACATCTGTGCTGTTAAATGCCTACCCAAATTATTTTTAGGGGAGAAAGAAAACAAAAAGTTTACAGAACCAGTAGACTACTCCCTCATTACATTTTACTTTAACTCTCAAAAATATATGCCTTATCAGTAGTTTCTCTTTATTACAACCAGTTCCCATACTCCTATGAGAGCTACTGTTGGAAAACACAAATCTATATATGCTGTTCCTTTTTACAAACATTTATGTAGACTCCTCATTTCCTAGTGGATAACATCTCTAGGTACCAATCTCTTTTATGACTAGATGCCTTTGTATGCGATGCTGCTTCAGAATGGCTCACTCTCTCTATTTAAAAAAATATGTATGTATGTATTTATGTATGTATGGGTGGGTGGATAATAGATAGATACATAGATACAGAGATAGGTAATAGGTTTATAGATAGCATCCTTCTGTCAAGGTCCAGCTAAATGGCACCTTATCAGTGAGGCTGTGACCTGCCCCACCCCAGGCAAAACTTTTTGTTTCATCCTATGCAACTCTGAGAAGAGCTTTCTTTATATCTCATAGTACATATTGTAAAGTTGTATTTTTTTTCCATTTGCATACTTTTGTTTGCAAATCTGACAGTTACACTTGCCAGAGATACTAAACACCTTGGTAGTAGTCAAAAATACTTCAGTCAAGCTCACATATTAAACTAATTATTGGAGGCCTCCATGGGCAGGTACCCAATGGATCACAAAATGAACGTCTCAAATTCTCATGGTTCATGGCTGATGATGTTACTAATGTTCCATAGGATGGATGATGAAATATTTTCTAAAAGAAATCCTTCTATGATGGCAAAAATTAAAATATCCTCTACACAGTACTTTTAAGATAAACACCAAGCCCTTTATTTTATTTTAAAAGATTTTATTTATTTTATTTATTGACAGAAAGAGAGAGAGAGCGAGCAAGCAAGCACAAGCAGGGGGAGTGGCAGACAGAGGGAGAGGGAGAAGCAGGCTCTCCACTGAGCAGAGAGCCCAACACGGGGTTTGATTACAGGACCCTGGGATCATGTCCCGAGCCAAAGGCAGACGCTTAACCCACTGAGCTACCCAGGTGGCCCCCAAGCCCTTTAGTGTTACAAGGGTTTTCATTATCTAGTCACTGCCTCCATCTCCAAATTCATCTCTTTCTCCTTTTTATTTTTCTCATAGTCTACATGGCAGCCATAATGAACTGTTTCCCAGGATCTAAATCAAATGCAAACTCTATTTCCTCTTGGCTTTTGCATAACTTGTTTATTATACTTAGAAACCTCTACTCTCTCCTGCCTCCATCTTCCCAGGCACTTTCTGAGCTCAGTTCAGGTCTCGTGTCCTCAGGCACAAGCACCGTGAGTGGCCTCCGCCTGCTTCTTGCTCTGTTGCAGGAGACCATCCTCTGTCCTTCTAAATGATCACGTGCCATTTCCCTCTTCACATGGATGTTTATTTTTCTGTGATAAACCCTGATCTTCATCACCCCTGCACACTCTGTAATAACCACAAACCTGAATAAGTTAATTAATGATGAATTAAATAAGTGACTGATAATTAATAATAGCTAACATAATATATTCTTAATATGTTAATAAATAAGCTAATTAGTATTATAGGTCTTTCTAAGCAACGACAGAATGAAGCTTGATTAACTCTGCCTTCTCCTCATCCTTGTTCCTCCCCCACCCCCACTTCTGAATACACAACAATGGAATGCCACTCATTTAAACAAATTCATTTACTAATAGTTTCTAGACCTATGAAATGTGCTGATTTCCAAAACTGAAAAAGAAGATCAGAATGTCACATCCAACTTTATGCACATTTGAGTATCTCTGAGCTAAATTTTACTTATAGTTTTCTTACTGTAATTTTTTAACAATTTGTAGAAAGACTTGGTTCCTGTTTTTGCAAAAGCACAATTCAGGCTTTTTAACTTGGACATTAAGTTATAGCTCAAACAGGAAAGAGATAGGACCTTTAATAACCACTGTTCATTTAGACAAGAGTGATTATACTCCAAAACATTTGTAGGGAGACATCCTTTCAGGATGACATTAGAACTATGTAGCAAAGTGTACCTTCCAGTTCTCACTGGAGAGATGCTTGAAATCCATCATTATCAGAGTCCTGTAACCTTTGTGTCCTCTGACTTCATTTCTAAGTTAAATTTATACATGTGCATTAGATAAATAGTCTACATCACTAGGTCTCTTACCCAGAGTGGAAACAAGGTTCTGTAAAACTATCAGGGGATAACATAAAGAATTCTAATTTTTCTTTCTCCCCTGTCTTCCCCCAGTCTACTTTCGCCTCCTCCTTTTTATTCTCTCCCCAAGATGCCAATTGAGATAACCTCTAGTTAAGTGGTGAGATGGAAAGGCCTACATGGTCTTAAAATTCTTGGCTTACATCCTTTTATTCATCAGTAGGTTCCTGGACTATATTTTTAACCAGAGAACTTTGTATTTGGGGAAAAGGCTATGGTATGTGCAACACCAAGGAATAGGGGAGCACCGTGTGAATGGGAACAGATGAGTATGGTAGTAATTCTAGAGCTCTACTGTCTCCATATGGCTGTTTAATTAATTACATTCGAATAAAATTAAAAATGCAATTTACTCACTCCAGGCTATATGTCAAGTGCTCAATAGCCAGGTAGCTAGCGGCTACAATGTTGTACAGAACACAAAGCACAGAACTCAGTTATTTCATCTTAGGTACGCTAAATCTGACTTGCTCCTCCCCTTCAATTACCCTGGGTCACATCTACTTGCTCTCTACTTTCACAAGACCTCTCTTTCTTTCTTTCAAATTCTTACCATAACTTGCAAATGCACAGTGAGTTATATTAGGAACCAAATCTCTATGGCTCTAAACTCTATTAGGCAAAGTACCATCACGGCAAAGAGATTCCATAAATATTTTTATTTATTTATTTATTTTTGATGTAGTGTTCTATGATTTATTGTTTGCGTATAACACCCAGTGCTCCAAGCAATATGTGCCTTCCTTAATACCCATCACCAGGCTAACCAATACCCCCACCCCCTTCCCCTCTAAAACCCTCAGTTTGTTTCTCAGAGTCCATAGTCTCTCATGGTTCGTCTCCCCCACCGATTCCCCCCTTCATTTTTCCCTTCCTACTATCCTTTTTTTAAAAAAACATATAATTTATTATTTGTTTCAGAGGTACAGGTCTATGATTCATCAGTCTTACACAATTCACAGTGCTCACCATAGCACATACCCTCCCCAATGTCCATCACCCAGCCACCCCATCCCTCCCACCCCCCACCACTCCAGCAACCCTCAGTTTGTTTCCTGAGATTAAGAATTCCTCATATTAGTGAGATCATATGATACTTGTATTTCTCTGATTGACTTATTTTGCTTAGCATAATACCCTCTAGTTCCATCCACATTGTTGCAAATGGCAAGATCTCGGGGTTTTTTTTGATGGCTGCATAATATTCCATTGTGTGTGTGTGTGTGTGTGTGTGTGTGTGTGTGTGTGTGTGTGTGTGTGGTGTGTGTGTGTGTGTAGATATAGGTATGTATATATATATACACATCACATCTTCTTTATTCATTCATCTGTTGATGGACATCTTGGCTCTTTCCACAATTTGGCAATTGTGGACATTGCTGCTATAAACATTGGGGTGCATGTACCCCTTAAGATCACTACATTTGTATCTTTGGGGTAAATACCCAGTAGTGCAACTGCTGGGTCGTAGGGTAGCTCTGTTTTCAACTTTTTGAGGAACCTCCATACTGTTTTCCAGAGTGGCTGCACCAGCTTGCATTCCCACCAACAGTGTAGAAGGGTTCCCCTTTCTCCGCATCCTCACCAACATCTGTCGTTTCCTGACTTGTTAATTTTACCCATTCTGACTGGTGTGAGGTGGTATCTCATTGAGGTTTTGATTTGGATTTCCCTGATGCCGAGCAATGCTGAGCACTTTTTCATGTGTCTGTTGGCCATTTGGATGTCTTCTTTGGAAAAATGTCTGTTCATGTCTTCTGCCCATTTCTTGATTGGATCATTTGTTCTTTGGGTAAGTTCTTTATAGATTTTGGATACTAGCCCTTTATCTGATATGTCATTTGCAAATATCTTCTCCCATTCTGTCGGTTGTTGTTTGGTTTTGTTGACTGTTTCTTTTGCTGTGCAAAAGCTTTTTACCTTGATGAAGTCCCAATAGTTCATTTTTGCTCTTGCTTCCCTTGCCTTTGGCGATGTTTCTAGGAAGAAGTTGCTGCAGCTGAGGTCGAAGAGGTTGCTGCCTGTGTTCTCCTTTAGGATTCTGATGGACTCTTGCCTCACACTGAGGTCTTTCAACCATTTTGAATCTATTTTTGTGTGTGGTGTAAGGAAATGGTCCAGTTTCATTCTTCTGCATGTGGCTGTCCAATTTTGCCAACACCATTTGTTGAAGAGACTGTCTTTTTTCCATTGGACATTCTTTCCTGCTTTGTCGAAGATGAGTTGACCATAGAGTTGAGGGTCCATTTTTGGGCTCTCTATTCTGTTCATTGATCTATGTGTCTGTTTTTGCACCAGTACCATACTGTCTTGATGATGACAGCTTTGTAATAGAGCTTGAAGTCCGGAATTGTGATGCCACCAGCTTTGCTTTTCTTCTTCAACATTCCTCTGGCTATTCGGGGTCTTTTCTGGTTCCATACAAATTTTAGGATTATTTGTTCCATTTCTTTGAAAAAAGTGGATGGTATTTTGATAGGGATTGCATTAAATGTGTAGATTGCTCAAGGTAGCATTGACATCTTCACAATATTTGTTCTTCTAATCCATGAGCATGGAATGTTTTTCCATTTCTTTGTGTCTTCCTCAATTTCTTTCCTGAGTATTTTATAGTTTTCTGAGTACAGATTCTTAGCCTCTTTGGTTAGATTTATTCCTAGGTATCTTATGGTTTTGGGTACGATTGTAAATGGGATCGACTCCTTAATTTCTCTTTCTTCTGTCTTGTTGGTATATAGAAATGCAACTGATTTCTGTGCATTGATTTTATATCCTGCCACTTTACTGAATTCCTGTATGAGTTCTAGCAGTTTGGGGGTGGAGTTGTCTGGGTTTTCCACATAAAGTATCGTATCTTCTGCAAAAAGTGAGAGTTTTACTTCTTTGCTGATTCAGATGCCTTTTATTTTTTTTGTTGTCTGATTGCTGAGGCTAGGACTTCTAGTAATATGTTGAACAGCCGTGGTGATAGTGGACATCCCTGCCGTGTTCCTAACCTTATGGGAAAACCTCTCAGTTTTTCCCCATTGAGAATGATACTCCCTGTGGGTTTTTCATAGATGGCTTTTATGATATTGAGGTATGTACCCTCTATCCCTACACTGTGAAGAGTTTTAATCAAGAAAGGATGCTGTACTTTGTCAAATGCTTTTTCTGCCTCTATTGAGAGGATCATATGGTTCTTGTTCTTTCTTTTATTAATGTATTGTATCACATTGATTGATTTGCGGATGTTGAACCAAACTTGCAGTCCAGGAATAAATTCCACTTGGTCGTGGTGAATAATCGTTTTAATGTACTGTTGGACCCTGTTGGCTAGTATTTTGGTGAGAATTCTTGCATCTATGTTCATCAGGAATATTGGTCTCTAGTTCTCCTTTTTGATGGGTTCTTGGTCTTTGTCTGGTTTTGGGATCAAGGTAATGTTGGCCTCATAAAATGAGTTTGGAAGTTTTCCTTCCATTTCTATTTTTTGGAACAGTTTCAGAAGAACAGGTATTAATTCTTCTTTAAATGTTTGGTAGAATTCCCCTGGGAAGCCATCTGGCCCTGGGCTCTTGTTTGTTGGGAGATTTTTGATGACTGCTTCAATTTCCTTAGTGGTTATAGGTCTGTTCAGGTTTTCTATTTCTTCCTGGTTCAGTTCTGGTAGTTTATAAGTCTCTAGGAAAGCATCCATTTCTTCCAGATTGCCTAATTTGTTGGCATACAGTTGCTCATAATATATTCTTATAATTGTTTGTATTTCTTTGGTGTTGGATGTGATCTCTCCTCTTTCATTCATGATTTTATTGATTTGGGTCCTTTCTCTTTTCTTTTTGATAAGTCTGGCCAGGGGTTGATCAATCTTGTTAATTCTTTCAAAGAACCAGCTCCTAGTTTGGTTGATCTGTTCTACTGTTCTTTTGGTTTCTATGTCATTGATTTCTGCTCTGATCTTTATTATTTCTCTTCTCCTGCTGGGTTTAGGCTTTATTTGCTATTCTTGCTCCAGCTCCTTTAGGTGTAGGGTTAGGTTGTGTATTTGCGACCTTTCTTGTTTCTTGAGAAGGGCTTATATTGCTATATACTTTCCTCTTAGGACCGCCTTTGCTGCATCCCAAAGATTTTGAACAGTTGTGTTTTCATTTTCATTTGTTTCCATGAATTTTTTTAAATCTTCTTTAATTTCCTGGTTGACCCATTCATTCTTTAGTAGGATGCTCTTTAGCCTGGATGTATTTGAGTTCTTTCCAACTTTCCTCTTGTGACTGAGTTCTAGTTTCAAAGCATTGTGGTCTGAAAATAGGCAGGGAATGATCCCAATCTTTTGGTACCAGTTGAGACCTGATTTGTGACCTAGGATGTGATCTATTCTGGAGAATGTTCCATGGGCACTAGAGAAGAATGTGTATTCTGTTGCTTTGGGATGGAATGTTCTGAATATATCTGTGAAGTCCATTTGGTCCAGTGTGTCATTTAAAGTCTTTATTTCCTTGTTGATCTTTTGCTTAGATGATCTGTCCATTTCAGTGAGGGGGGTGTTAAAGTCCCCCACTATTATTGTATTGTTGTTGATGTGTTTCTTTGCTTTTGTTATTAATTGGCTTATGTAAGTGGCTGCTCCCATGTTAGGGGCATAGATATTTACAATTGTTAGATCTTCTTGTTGGATAGACTCTTTAAGTAGGATATAGTGTCCTTCGTCATCTCTTATTACAGTCTTTGGTTTAAAATCTAATTTGTCTGATATAAGGATTGCCACCCCAGCTTTCTTTTGGTGTCCATTAGCATGGTAAATGGTTTTCCACCCCCTCACTTTCAATCTAGGGGCGTCTTTGGGTCTAAAATGAGTCTCTTGCAGGCAGCATATCGATGGGTCTTGTTTTTTTATCCAGTCTGATACCCTGTGTCTTTTGATTGGGACATTTGGCCCATTTACATTGAGGGTAACTATTGAAAGATAGGAATTTAGTGCCATTGTATTGCCTGTAAGGTGACTGTTACTGTATATTGTCTGTGTTCCTTTCTGGTCTATGTTACTTTTAGGCTCTCTCTTTGCTTAGAGGGCCCCTTTCAATATTTCTTGTAGGGCTGGTTTTGTGTTTGCAAATTCCTTTAGTTTTTGTTTGTCCTGGAAGCTTTTTATCTCTCCTTCTATTTTCAATGACAGCCTAGCTGGATATAGTATTCTTGGCTGCATATTTTTCTCATTTAGTGCTCTGAATATATCATGCCAGTCCTTTCTGTCCTGCCAGATCTCTGTGGATAGGTTTGCTGCCAATCTAATGTTTCTACCATTGTAGGTTACAGACCTCTTGTCCCAAGCTGCTTTCAGGATTTTCTCTTTGTCTCTGAGACTTGTAAGTTTTATTATTAGATGTTGGGGTGTTGACCTATTTTTGTTGATTTTGAGGGGGGTTCTTTGTGCCGCCTGGATTTTGATGCCTGTTTCCTTCCCCCAATTAGGGAAGTTCTCTGCTATAATTTTCTCCAATATACCTTCTGCCCTTCTCTCTCTTTCTTCTTCTCCTGGGATCCCAATTATTCTAATATTGTTTTGTCTTATGGTATCACTTATCTCTCGAATTCTGCCCTTGTGATCCAGTAGTTGTTTATCTCTCTTTTTCTCAGCTTCTTTATGGTCTATCTTTTGGTCTTCTATATCACTAATTCTCTCTTCTGCCTCATTTATCCTAGCAGTTAGAGCCTCCATTTTTGATTGCACCTTATTAATAGCCTTTTTATTTCGACTTGGTTAGATTTTAATTCTTTTATTTCTCCAGAAGTGGTTTCTCTAGTATCTTCCATGCTTTTTTCAAGCCCAGCTAGTATCTTTAAAATCATCATTCTGAGCTCTACATCTGACATCGTACTAATATCCATATTGATTAGGTACCTGGCAGTCTTTTTTTTGAGGTGAGTTTTTCCGTCTTGTCATTTTGTCCAGAGGAGAATAGATGAATGAGAGAACAGAATGCTAACAGGGACCCCAGCAAAATATACACTAAATACATCAGAAGAGACCCAAAACCGGGGAGGAAAGAAAGAAAGAAAAAAAAAAGAATATGATCAAATATGATCCGGCTGGTGAATAGATCAGTGCCACACACTAGATTTTTGGCGTATTTTGGTCTGTTAGAAGAAACTGTCTCCCAAAATTTTAAAAAAGAAAAACTTATATATGTACAAAAATAAGGGTAAATACAATGAATGGATAGAATATGACTGTAAAGATGAAAATTATAAAAGATTTTATAAAAGGAATTGATAAGAAGTTGGTTGAAAAATGAAAGAAGAGAAATTTAAAATAAAAGGGGGGGAGAGAATGTGATCAGACAGGAGACTAGAACAAAGCCATACACTAGAGATTTCGGGTATATTTTGGTCTGTTAGAAGAAACTGTATCCCAAAATTTTAAAGTGAGAACAACTTATATATATATAAAAAATAAGGTTAACTACAATGAAGGGATAGAATATGACTGTAAAAATGAAAAATAAAAAGGATTTTTAAAAAAAGGGATTGATAAGATGTTGGTTGAAAAAGGGAAAAAGAAAAATTAAAAAAAATAGAAAAGAAAAAAAGAAAATTTAAAAAATTAACTTCAAAAGACTAAAGAATCTTGGGGAAAAAAGCCACGAATTCTCTGTGCTGTATTCCCCTAGTGCTGGCATTCTGTCATTCTCATTGATCGGTAAACTTGGTCTTGGCTGGCAGTTCCTGCTGATCTTCTGGGGGAGGGGCCTGTTGCCATGGTTCTCAGATGTCTTGGCCGGAGGCGGAATTGCCCCGCCCTTGCCGGGGGCCAGGCTAAGTAATCTGCCCGGGTTTGCTCTTGGGAGCTTTTGTTCCCTGCAAGCTTTCCGTACAGCTTTGGAGGACGAGAGTGAAAATGGTAGCCTCCCAATCTCTGGTCCCGGAGGAGCCGAGAACTCGGGGCCCCACTCCTCAGTGAGCCCCCAGAGAAAAGCAGTCAATCACTCCTGTCTCCCCTGTCTCCGGCTGCACTCCGTGCTCACCCGGCCTGTGACTGAGCATTTCTATCTCTGGCACGCGATCCCGTGTGGAGTCTCCAAACCCAGCAGATCCCTGTGGTGCACTCCCGTGCCGCTCCTCCCAGGGCAGGAATGGGAGTCTCCCTGGATCTGCCACTTGTTGGGTCCTTGCTGGAGGAGCAGTGGCCTGACTGTGCCGCGGATCATGGTTTATGGCAACCCCGAGCTGAGAGCCCGCTCCTCGGCTCTGTCTCTGCAGCTGGCTTCCCTGCTCCGATACCTGGGAGCTCTGCCGCACTCAGGCACCCCTGGTCTTTCTGTGACCCCGAGGGTCCTGAGACCATACTGTCCCACCTCCTGCTTAGCCACTGGAGCGACGACCCCCAGTGGAGCAGACTTCTAAAAGTTCTGATTTTGTGCTCCCCTGCTCTATCACTTGCCTGTAGCTGGCCTCCTCCCCCACGGTCTATCTTCCCGAATATCGCCTCGGATTCACTTCTCCACACATCCTACCTTCCAGAAAGTGGTCGCTTTTCTGTTCATAGAGTTGCTGCTATTCTTTTCTTCGATCTGTTGAGTTCGTAGGTGTTCATAATGGTTTGATCCCTATCCAGCTGAATTCCTGGGACCAAATGAAATTTAGGTCTCCTACTCCTCCACCATCTTGCTCCTCCTTTCCATAAATATTTTTGAATAGATGAATGGATAGAAGGATAGACAATAGAGCTTGGGAAAAAGTCAGCAAAATACCAGAAGGGATGTGAAGGTGAGAGAACTTAAACAAGGATAAGACATCACCACTTTAGGTGAAGCTGTTTATACTCCTAAATAAGTGACTGCTATAAGGAAGAAATTTTTCTCTTTCTCTCTACCCTTCTAGATTCTCTGGCTGAGGCCTTGTAAATTGGGCTGACAAAAGACAGATTAACAAGAGAAAAACCAAGAGAGGTTTATTAGCATGTGTATCAAGCTTATACATGGGAGCACTCAGGGATGAGCAACAGAGGATTGGTTAGAATTTGGGCTTATACAGCATCTTAGCAAAGGAACAACACATTTTTAGAGAAGTGGCAAGACAAAGGAAAAGGATTTTAAGTTTCCTGAGTGGCAAATTGTGAGGAGGCAAATATATGGGAACTAATGGTAAAGAAAAGCTGATCAGTAAAGTCTATTATGCAGATTTTTCTGGTGCTGTCTCCCAGCTGATAAAGGTCTAAAATTAGTCTTGAATGACTAACTTTTGTCCTTCCTGGTAAGAAGGAGAGGGACACACCTTTTTAAATTTATGTTCAGCTTTTAGGCACATGAGGGAGGGCAGAGAGCTATTCTTGTATCTGCTTCTTCTGGGTTTCCTTCAGCTCAAAATAATGCTTATGGCAAAAGGACATATTTTGGGGTGGCATATTTTGAGGTGGCATAAGTGCTTAATGCCCTTAACCCCATACGCAACCACTGTGGCATGTCTAGAATTGTGCCATTTTGGCATCATACTTTACAATTTTCACAAGAAAGACTTGTGAGTGTGTGTGAGTGTGTGTGAGTGTGTGTGTGTGTGTGTGTGTGTGTGTGAGACTATCTTCTCTAGTAGACACACACTTTTTTTCGATAGCATTAAAAAAAATGATGTGAAAATCTTGTTAGGAATTCATACTGAGATTAGAGAAGATACTTCAAAGGACAGACTTGAAGATGCTTATCTAATATACCCTAAAGATAATCATATAAAAATCCCACCTAGGATTCCAACTACACTTATTATATTCCTTAATAAAGCAATAATTTTCCTTTTGTCCCAACTACAGAACCATCTTTATTTTTAACTTTCAGATATGACATGATTATCTGACTTTATGAAGTTACAAAGTTGCAGCTAACTCCTCAGAATGCTTTCTAGCCTTCTTTAAAAAAGAGGAAGAAGAAAAACCCTCCAAATTGGACACACTATTTCCCAGTTGGTAAGCCAAAATTTTTTTTTAATTTGATGAAATATGATGGTTGGGAAAATATTTACTACCAGTAGAGAAATACTAATGCTGAAAAATTCATTTGTTCAAGGCTTAAGGAATGTGTTAGTCTTTTAAAAAAATAAAATACAATTAGTGCTAACTGTCCTTTTCTACTTAATAGGACATAAGTGTTCTTCATAAAAAAAGATATTATATAAGGAATATAAGCATTACTTAACAAATTAACTTAAAGTTCACTTCTTGGATCTATCAAATATGGTTTCAGAGTCATCAAAAATACTTTATTGCTGCTCTTTTCTTGTAGACTTCACTGTTTGTCATACAACTTTGGTGTTCCTCCGTTACCCTAATATTCAGCAGTATGATAAGTTAGAATGCATGAAATTATTCAAGGTCTGAGTGGTAAGTCACAAGTTAGTTGCCAGGCAGATGACATTTTATTAAGGATATCGAATACACATTTTTCTTGGAATTCACAATGTATGATATGATTAAGGTAGCTAAGAGGATAAATGCTGGGTAAAAAGTGTTGTCCTAGCAAGATATTAAAGAAGAAAAGTTTAACATTTTTCTTACTGGTGGCTATAAAACTATCACAAAGCTTTCTCCTCCTTTCTTGCCACCTTTTATGGTGTATCCTAGGATAAAACACTTGAAAACGAATGGATTATAAATTAGACATGTATTGTACCCTTCTCAGTGTTAAATGCTTATGAAGAATCTGATCCTTTAAGAAACAATCTACATAATGAGGCAGGGTTTCTTTGTTCTATAAAATAGTAGATGAATTGCAATTTTGATGATGCTGCAAAAAATAATGGTTAATTGTAACCACATTTCTTATTTTCTGAAGTAAAATTATGACCTTATGTCTTTGAACCTAAGTCCCTCTTCTCAATTTAAGGCTTATAATAAGCTGTCATTTTCTTTTCCTTTCAATCTAATGTATGAAAATCACAAGAAAAAAATGAACATGAAGTTACATTTACTTTTAAATAAAGAATCATCTATGGAGTTCTGTTTTCTCAGGAAAAGAGAGGCTGTTTAAATGGGAAAGATGATAAAATAAACAAACTTGAATCATGACTTCAAGATCAGGTATGAACAGAGAGTTTTAGATAGAATAATTCAGTGGCATTTTTACCATTTTTCCATATGGTTCAGACAAGCCATTAGAGTCTTACTTTGGTATTTTAGTAGCAAGGGGACCTACTGAGAAAGGGAAATTGCTGAGCCTTCCCATATATAGCAAAGGGCAGGATACATTCTATGATCTTACCTCTGTGATAGACATATAAACAAAAAGTTTAAAAAAAACAACATTCTAGTAAGAAAGACAACAGAATGATTCAGGAGATACAGAGTTACTCATAAAAGAGCATGATTTACTTTGTCTGGAGTGTCAGTAAATGTTTCCCAAAGAAGGTAATGAGGACTATTAGTATTAAAGGGAGAACTAATAGGCTGATTTCCTGTGAAGATATATCATGACACTGAGTGCTGTTCTTTGTTTTATTTCATTAATACATACAATAAAGGTAGTTGTAAACACACATTACCTAGAATAGTGAACATTCAAACGATAGATATGTAATTCATTCAAGATGGCTTGCAGGCCTTTGTGCCCAATAAAAATAAATGTGAAATGCACAAAGCAAAAGGGTGCTTTTTTGTTGTGGTTAACAATGTGTCATTTGTGTGAAGGTCGTTGAATTGTCACTGGAAACCCTTTGGTTTCTGCAAGTGGCAAGTCTGCAGGGTAATGTAACAGAGAAGTAGTAACAAATCAGAGTTGTTTGGCGCTAATCAGGAGCTACAGCTATAATGTACCTATAAAGACTATTTAATTAATTCAGCTGAGAGCTGCCTTATCACCAGTGGAAATTAAGCCAAGTTTGACCCAAAACTCGAAACATAATTCAGTTAGTAAACTATTGA
Source organism: Halichoerus grypus (assembly GCF_964656455.1). Taxonomy (NCBI): domain Eukaryota; kingdom Metazoa; phylum Chordata; class Mammalia; order Carnivora; family Phocidae; genus Halichoerus; species Halichoerus grypus. The sequence goes on along the minus strand of NC_135726.1, from coordinate 24,230,064 downwards.
AAACCAATGTGGGGTGGGGGAAGGAAGTACTTTCTGTGTACTTGTTTTTAAATATTCATGCTATTGAACCATTCCCACTAAATGCATAAATGACAACATAATATCCAACTGTAACAGTTGGCGGAAGCCATTTTAAGTAGCAGTTTAACAAACAGAGATGAATTTTAATTTGCAATGCCAGTTGAGCTGTAATAAAAACTAGTATTCCAGCTGTGAAAAAAAAAAAAAATACCACACAGCTTGGTTAGAGTTATTTACAGTTTTTTTTTTTTTTAACTTTACAGTACAATGAAACCATCTTGTTTCTATTCACACCAGAAGTTTGTTAAATCCCAAACATGTCTAAGGAAATGAGAAAGGCATGTCTTTAGGGAAATAAAAATATCTTTGTTGTATTAGATTACAGTGTTCAATTTAGTACAAGTTCACTTAGCAGTTGAATGTGTTATAGTTTTTGCACAATTTCAGAAATTGTAAAGATTACTTTAGACCAAATGGAAAATTTGGGCTGTTACTTTTGAAGTGAATGGAAAACAGGTATTGCCATGCGCTGGAGTTTACAAAAATGTATTTTTGCAATCAGTGCTCAGTTCTTGGGTTGATACTTTATTAACAAAAGTATCAACTTGTCATTTTTCAGGAAAGCATTTGTAGAGAAATCCACTTACATTTTTGACTGTAAGCACTAAATCATGTTCCCACAGTGATCGTCTCACTAGTGAATAATAACTAAATTTGCATAAATGGGCACCGGAGGTTTCCAACTTACTATATTTTACAATGATTTTTTTTTTAAATCCTGCTGCCGCCTTTAAGAAAAGTTACTCTTAGGGTTCTGTGGGTATACTGATAAAATTTTATTTGTTTTTAAAAATGGAGGTGACGAAAAGAAGTATGGGGAACAAACACTAAGAATGTAAAACAATATCCACTACCAGGAGAGCCCCTTCTCTGCTTTCCAAGGACGTTGGGGTATAGGAGAGATGCCTTGTGCTGAATGGGGAGACTGTCTGCAGAGAGAGAGACAGAGAGACGCAGAGAGGGACAGAGAGATAGAGAGATAGAGAGACAGAGACAGAGAAAGCATGAGTCCATAGCTGCTGAGAAAAAGAAATTAAGGGGGAAAGGGTGGAATACTTAGGTAGTTTTGCTTGACAAATGGTAGATGATATCACTTATTTACTCAGAAAAAACTTGGGTCCATCTAACATTAGTCAGCACTACTTTTGGAATCGAATCCGTGGTCTTTGTATATGAAAATATTCTGAGACTTCTCCTAATGGAGGCACCGCGAATAGCTGGAGTCCGCTAAGGGACCCCGTTACCAAACTTCTGTTGAAGTTATGCATGGGCCACTCCAGAGACATCAATGTTTACCCTTATATAAACTTTTGATATTCAAATAAGGCAAATATCATCAAATATCCCGATCACTGTTGTGTATCTGACAATAAAAGTACCTAAACGATTTGTTTTGCCTTGCTATCGGGGCCTGGAACATAGCAGGTACACAGCAAAATATATGTTGAAGGAATGAATGCACAAACGGATTTTTTTTTTTTTGAAGCACGTGGTTTTTGCTCTTGTTTAATATGATCATTATCATTGCAATTATTTTAACGAAGTGTCTTTGGATCTTGTCTGGCACACCCAGCATTCCAAACATGATCTCTTCCATTTTATTTGGCTTAAAAACCTGACAGTACCAGATGCTGCTATTGCTGCCCTTCAAATCACTTAATTTCTCGAAATAGTGTCAGTGAGAAGTCTCTGTGGAGAGCACAGCAATGCAATGAAAACTGTAACGTCCCGTAATGAAACCTAATGAAAAATCTCTGGGCCAGATTAGATGGTGATATGATGTGAGGCCAAGCAAAAGAGAGCACTTAAGAGAAGTCTGTGGAATTGAAATTACACTTTGTAGAAGAACAGAGAGGGCGCGTGAGGAACTAAAGGCAGAATACCAAAACACCGGCAGTGCTATCTGCATTTTTTTTAAAACCTCCCCGGGGACTGTATGTGAGAGCAGATCGCTTCTAGAGAGATGGCAGCATGAGCTGCTAGAGATCTGTGGTCTGCATCCAGCATCAGGGTGTGCGGTCTGACAGGTGGCAGGGGATTTGTGGGGACAGTGGCTCTGAGTATTTGAAATAGGAGCCATCATGTCATACTGTGTTACCTTACAATTCCTGGAGATCAAAAGGTTCTCCCAGGAAAGAATGAGTAGGAAAATGTGAGTAAGTCCCAGGGAGAGAGAAATGTGAAGTATGAAGAGAAAATAAAGAGAGTTTTTGGAAAATGTCAAGGAAAAAAATAAATGGCAGGAGCACAATGACCTTCCTATCAGGTGTCTGGAAATCACCCCATCCAGATTCTCGGGAGGCTGAACTGGATATGAAAGTAATTATGGACATTTACGGTGCTTCAACCAAGCCAACCAAGTATTTCTTTTTTCAGGCACTCAGGACAACATGTTTCCGGTATCAAAATAACCGGGAAAAAATTAATCATCAGAATATCGGGTGTGTGAATTGATGACTAAGGCAAAGAAACTGGAAGGGTTTCTTGGATCATTTCATTCATTTAATCAGCACTTGTTTATTTCATCACGTAAGCATGAGACTGTGCTGGTCATTGTTGGGGATACCCAAGAAGTAGAAATGTTTCCTAGTATCTATGCAGCCTTCTTTTGAGGCCAGTCAACCACAGATAAGAAATCAGAGAGGCCGCCCAGTGTTTGCAGCAGCATGAGCGGATCTTCCCTTCCCAGCTCCTCCGGGCTTTCTACCCACGGGACAGCAGGCAAGCCACTAAACTTCTCTTTACCTAAATTTCTCTCCTATGGGACAGGGATGTTAAAGATGTCCAAAGAAGTGCTGGGAGAAAACACTTCCTACAGTACCTGGTGCATATTAATGGCTGACAGATGAAAACAAAAGTCACCTTTGCTTATTTATAAAGTAACAAGTCGTGCATGCACATCGGAAATATTTTAACGTAGGCTTGGATCAAGGGACAAATTAAGTGTTTTAATGAAATAGTAATTAGGCCAACCGAAATCAGAGGAAAAATATACTTTACAGAAAGAAGTAATTTTAAAAAAGCAAAAGGAACAGCAACCAGAGCTGTGTGGTTATTTGGTGGTTGGATGCATACAATTCGGATTCAGCAGCCTGGGTTTGAATCCTGGCGCCATAGCCCCCCATCTGTGAGGTGATGAAAATAACAAGACTGACCTCAGGAATCCGTGGAGATACCACCTGTAATGTGGTCAGCACGGTACCTGGCACTTAGTGAGCACTCAGTAACAGCTAACGTGGATTAGCAGTAGTATTCTGACAGCTTTAAGCAATTACCTGCCTTGCAGTTTTCTCCAGTGGTCTCCAGCCCTTCAGACCAGGTCACATTTCCCTGTCAACTGCTCTTACAGCTCCCTGTGTTTACCTTTCCCTGTAGTCACCACAGTTCAAAAGTCAACAAAATTATCGGCGTGCATGTTAAGTCAATGACTGACTCCCTCAGGATCCAGCGATAAGCTCCCTGAGGGCAGGTCTCATGTTCCTGATCAGTGGTATTTCTCCAGTGCCTAGCCCAGCCTCTGGCACTGGGTCGGTCTTCAGATATGCACTGAATCATGGACTAAATGGAAAGCAAATGGTAAAGGGCTATCCAAGGGCTCTTTTTTATGTATAGTTTTGCTTTAATTTTCCTTTTCATTGCAAGCATTTTTTTTTTTTTTTATTCAAACTGTGTGTGAAGCACAGCAGGCACAGCGCTGCAGAATATTTCATTAGCAAGCTAAGAAGAAGGAGAAAAGGAGACCATTTACATGTAAATGTATGCTTAACTCAGCCCCTGATGGAGAATACCCAAAGGGCACTGCCAGCTTCCTTAGATAGTAATTGGAAGCCTAATTCAGATAGGTTAATTGTAGGGTAGCGGTGAGGCGTGCTGGGCTGCGCAAAATAGCAGAGGGGAGACTGACAAATGGCCTCCACCGAATCCAGAATAAAATAATGCTACGGCATCCGCTTCCTTTGGCTTTAGCACGTCACTGGTCAAGGGTAACTCCGAAGAAATGAAAATGTTTCTCTAGAAATATAAAAATCACCCTTTTCCGGATCCACAAAGTTATTTTACTAAGCATAACTTAGGCTGTATCACTGGTCCTTAATGAAACTCTTGAACTTCATGAGCATGTGTGGGGCAAAAATTAGATCTGGTTTGTTTGTTTGTTTTCCCCTAGCCCATCCTGATGTCTATGCAAGATGTGTGGGCTTCAAATACCTATAGCAACTTACTAACAGTAATTTGGGTCATATTTCTTGACCCCTCTACACTGTGTAGACCAAGGATAAAAACAGAACCTAGCTCACAGTGTTCAAAGAAGATCGGATGAGATAATCAATGTCAAGCGCATAGCCTAGTGTCCGACCCGTAGTAAGCACTCAGAAAAGGGTGGCTCTCTTTCCTTCAAACTGGTAGGAAGTTTATCATAAAGTTAAACAGATATCTACCCTATGACCCAGCCCTTTACGCTAAGGTCTTTACCCCAAAGCAATGAAAATATATGTTCCCAAAAATACATATGGAAGAAAGCTCCTAAGAACCAACAATTGGAGAGGAGATGGCTGATGTCACTATCTAGAGAGCAAAAGGAAAACAGTAGTTTTCAATTAAAAAGGGGGAGGGTTTATCTTAGTGAATACTTTTCCAAAGGGCTATATTCAAGTTAAAATGTTTTATACCATAGCTCAATGGCAACATTGAAACATAAGATATTTAGTAACCTCATTTTCTTCCACATCCCATCCCGGCTTCATTAAGACTGTCGGCTGCAGGTATCCTGTACCTCAAAAAGACAAGAAGGTAGAATTGCCAGACTGTTGTTTTTTTTTTTTTTTCTGTCACTTTGGAAAATGCTATTATGCATCATTATACATTTTAATTTCAAGGAGTGTGACATAATGAAAGGGTCTTGGCCTTTGGAATTGAAAAGATTTCAACAGATGTCCAACCACACAGTAAGAGAGACCTTGCTATCCCTATTCTCCAGAAAAAGAGAAGCATCTCAGGTCCCACAGTACAAGGGTGGATCAAGGATTCAAACCTAGGTGTTTCTGATTTCAAAGTCCACGAATCACTTAAAAATCAAGCAATTCTTTTTACTCTTTATCAAGGAATAAATAAGAATTATTTTTTGATGTGTGTTAGCCTATGCCAGGTTTCTCCTTATCGAGTGGTTCTGTAAGTCGACATTTGCAGTCAAATTACACATAATATGCTTTAAGGTTCTCCAGTGAAAAGGCTAAACAAGTTTAATTACAGAAAGACTCTGTATGAGATTCCAGAAGGCACAGAGACTATGAACGTTACAAACTTGAGTGGGGTCTGGAGAGGATGATGACAGAATGTAGCATTCTATCAATTAATTACTGCAAAAGACTAGATCAGACCAGCTGCTCCAACCTTACTATTGAAGTCCACATATTTCCACTGAATAAAAATCTAGCATTTTTTTCTATTAAGATTTCTTATTTTCAACATTGCCTAATCCTAACAGTTATATGAAACCATCATTTCATATTAAGTAAACTCATTTCCATTCTTTCTGGGAAGAAAAATAATAAAATCTCAGCTGCATTAATGCTAACGGCTTATCTAGCGTATTTAGAGTAAACACAAAATTGTTATGATATTCTTTTTGTAATTTCATGGCAATATAATAAGGATTAGTATGTGAACACTAGACTATAATAAGAGGGGAATTAAAATCACTCTCATATTTGCAGCAGGTAAACCTTTGAAAATAGGTTAAAATGCTCCCTTAGATATCATAATTGGAAAGTGTGGATTTTTTTCCCCCTTGAAATCCCACTTATCAGCATGTTACAGCAGGTAAAAAGTATGTTTTTGGGGTTAGGGAGATTTAAGACATCAAAGTTAAGGAATGGAAAAAAGACTCATATCCTTATATTATAAAATTTAAAAAAAAGTCTTCATTACCTGCAGTTTCTTTTTTTTTTTTTTTTTAAGATTTTTATTTATTTGACAGAGAGAGACACAGTGAGAGAGGGAACACAAGCAGGGGGAGTGGGAGAGGGAGAAGCAGGCTTCCTGCTGAGCAGGGAGCCCGATGCGGGGCTCGATCCCAGGACCCTGCGATCATGACCTGAGCCGAAGGCCGATGCTTAATGACTGAGCCACCCAGGTGCCCCTTACCTGCAGTTTCTTGAGAAGACCTGTCACCCACCAGTGAGAACATAAAGCAAAGATACCCGTGACTGCAGGGGTTCAGGATCTCCCAACGTTTGCCATGTTTTGCTTGCACTCTTAACTCTGTTTGGTGAAGAACATCAGATCCTGCCCTGCTGTTCATCATATTTGCTAATTCTACGTACTCTTCCTGGTATTTCTGGCAAGTACCTCTAAAATATTATTTTTCACTGTCCTTTACTTCTATGGTGGCCGTATTCCTAAGGATGGAAACTCATGGACTAATCCCAACTTCAATTCTCATTCTTCATCTCATTCTCCATCTCAGGTTTTTCTGAGATTGTCCAGATTTCACACTGAAAGTCTCACTTCCAAGGAAATTCCTTAGACCTGGGCAAAGCATAGTAGTTGGTACCCCTGAGCCTTTTCTGGTTATCTTGTATCCATGTATCCTGTACCCACTGGGTAAGGGAAGGAAGGTTGTCTCTTAAATCAAAATTTTTATAAAAAGAAATGATTGGTTTCTTTGCTATATATTATACCCCATTGATAGTTTTAGTCTTCTTATACTGCTGATGACCAATACAATGATTATGATACACTTCTTCTGATAGTCTTCTGTTTTTAAGTTATTTATTTTTAACAGTCCCTTCAGTTTGAAAAACAAAACCATGGTCTCACGTTCAGATTAAACCAAAATGTCAAAAACCAAGGACTGGTTTTTTCAACCATCATGTATGAGATTTTCAAGACATTTGGATATGTAAAGAACATTTGGACTCTATCCTTATAATAAGGACCAGTAAAGAAAAATATCTTGGAGAATGTGAATGTCTGACTGGGGTAAAGATGAGAAACTTCAAATAATTCCTCTGAATCTTAACTATTTTCTTTACTTTGAAAGCAGTTCATTATTTATTTCCATTTTTATTTAATGTTTTGGGAACAGTGGCTTGCTTTTATTTGCTGCAAATGAAACGCATAGCTATTTATCTGACACCTAGGAGCAAAATTTGTTACTTGTGAAGAACCTCAAGGACATCCATTCATTTGAAGTTACATCCCTGGATCACTCTGCCTGGTCCTAAGATGCATTCAAGGATTTAACAAAAAATCTTGAACTGTAGTTTTTCATAAAACAGAGCTGGAATTGAAGCAGGCATTTCACACTCCAAAGAATTCTTTCATTAAACAAAAAGCAATTGATAATTAGAAGTATCTGGAGATATGATAATGATTACTTACTGTAAAGAGAAAACCTCAAAATCCTATTACCATATATTGGACTCTGCCAAGTCTATTTTTCTTCCAGAGAGTTCATGTATAGAGGGAAAACCAAAGAAACTTACTTAGTGGAGGAATTTTAGTTGTCAAATTAGTGTTATTTTAATGAAAACATAGACTTAGCAGACAAAATAAATCATCAGCCTCAGGAACATTTTCTGTATATGGCATCCTCTTCGTCAGACACACACCTGATTTATAAAGCAAAATTTTAGGTTCCATATAGGGAAATGCCAACAGAATTCTCATGTTCTGTATGTACTCAATCGTAACTATGTTATCAAAATTATTCTCTGGTAAGTAAGGTGTCAAATATAAAACAGTGGCATGTGTAATACACAAATTCGAGTTGTAAACTTTAATTTTATGTTCATATTAAGTGAAAATATTTTTCACAATTTTAGAACCAGGAAAAAGGCTGTTGGTGGTAACAGTTCAGACAAGCAAAGCTGTGGAGAATGTTTCCCAAACCTTTGCAATTGAAAACAAACATATATAAAAAATATTGCATGCATACACCCACATACATATATTAGTAATAGAAATTTTGTCAAAACCCTTATAAAGATGAAACTTATGAACATTCATGATCCTACAAATAGATCAGCTTTCTAGATACTTTGCCTATTTTAATGAGCAGTCTTGATATTTGAATGTAGTCATTTGAATGATTTTGAGAAAATTGGGACAATCTTAGGCATACATCATTAATATTCTTCAGGTAATTATTCTTTATATAGAACCTTCATTGTTTTACGACTTATCACAATTATGAACAGTTCTGTGATGGATATCCTATTGGATAAATCTTCAGATGCTCCCATGTTCCATAATTATGTCATTAGAATAGATTTCTGTGATTAGCATTGATACAAAAGGAATACTTCTTTTATACCTTTTATAAATCGATGCTTCTTAAACTTTAGTGACCATCAGAATCCACTGGTAGCCTTATAAAAACACAGGTGCTGGGCCCTACCCAGAGTTTCTGAGTTTCTAATACAGTAGATCTAGAGAGTTGACATATCTAAGTTCCCAGGGGATACTGATGCTGTTGATCCAGGGTCCACACTTTGAGAAACACTTTGACATATGTAGTCGAATGCTGAAAACTTTAAGCCATTTGAATGACTCGTCATTATAATGTTAACATTTATTGTTTGAGAAAATACATATGTGCCTATGAGTCGTAAATCCGCTGCAATAATACTGAGGTCTCTAGGGTTCCGGATAGGGTTCTTATATCATGGGTCATTGATTTTCTGCCAGTTGATTTCAAAACAAAACAAGCATTCATCCTTTATACTTTGATATTTTTCTATTGCCTTTTGCACACCAAATTTGTTTGCTGCCGAATAAACATTCTGAGTTAGCTTATGATGGTGCTGACTGAGAAGCACAGCTAATTTTCAGCTTTGTTACCAATTGTGATTGCAAGTATATTTTTTTATATAAAACAAAATGTGTACAAGCATGCATATATTTCATGGCATGAGGCTTTGGATAGGGAATGACAAAAATAGCGCAGATCCTAGCAATAAGAGGTACAGGTCTATGAAGAAAGAAAGATGCTGGAGACAAATGTGGAAATAATTAGGAGTGTCAGAAGAGACGATTTAGCCTGTATTATATGCACAATGGGCTTAAAGTGGTTGACTCTGTGTGCAATTGTAAAAGGAAAAAAATAAAGCATGTGCATATGTTGCAAATATAACATCTGATAGTATTAAGGATTTGGCTTTTTTCTTCACGTACAGAGCTCTCTAAGCAGAGAATCCTAGAGGGCATGGAATGGTGAGTTTCAGAGCCAGATACCCAGCTCACACAGTATATCTGTTATTCCTTACTAATTGTTGGGTCCCCACCTCTTACGTATTCTACCACTTACCTCCCCCACCCTCTTCTACAGGTAGAGAGCTTCTCTTATAAAACCGAATTAGAGACCAGCCTTAGTTCTCCACGGGAACAGGACTTCCAACTCTCTATTCCTTCAATTTTCAGATGCACAGTCTCCGTCTGATTTATTCATCTAATCATTGTGAAGGGGTTGGAACTTGGAGAATGATGGCTGGACTCGTTAAAGACAGGATCAGCAGGTTAGTTTCCCAAATCATTGCCAGAAGCTTACAAAGCATTTGCTGTGTGAGTGTTCAGGAAAGGGAAGGAGCAAGGCTTTGTCACCTCCCTTTCTCTACTCTATTAATCCCTCCCATTAGTTGTTTCCATCAGTTCTATTTAGCCAGTCAGTTTATCACATCCTCATACCTGGACAAATGGGCAGATACCAGAGAGTGCAGAACATCAAAATATTGGATGAAATTATTCTCTTCCTCATTGGTCTTGGGAGAGATATTCAAAACCAGCACCCAGTCTCCCCACTCCAGCCCCACATTCACACAAGTGCACAATTATGTCTAGAAAGCAGATGCAAATTTTAACTCTTGTAACAAAGTTTATTCAGCATCTTTATATTAAACAAAATCAAGATTGCCTGGTATTATACATTTGTACAAAATGCCCTTGGAAAAGAAACCATGTGAAGAGCTTTATGAATAGGAGTGGGGGTGGTATGGGTCCAGCTGGTGGAGAGAGAATTTTTTGGTACATCCCACAAACAAATTTTCCCCCAAGCCTGTCTATATATGAAGAACCAAATCGTGGACAAAGCATGTCTGTGATTTAAGCACTGATGTGCTAGGAAAGTGCTTTGTGCATGGAAAATATTTTTAGCTTGGCCTAAACCCAATCAGATTTACAAACTAGGAGGGGGGGGGGGTGAGGGAGTGGGCATGGCAACATAGTAAGGGAAAAGTGTTGTTGGATAGCTTAATAAAAATTGTTCTTGGTATAAATGACAACATGAAAGTATCATTTCAGTGCCTGGCATGTAATAAATTTTTTATCCCTTTTTAAAACAACATTTATTGAGACAATATGTGCAGTAGCCTTCAAAGGCTTGAGAATCAGGAAAATAGAGTGCTCTGTGAGTTATAATTATGCCTCCCCATCTCCTCATATATTGATTTATATCTATTGGTCTATACTCAGTATTCCCAAAGTGGGGGTCAGGTACCACCCAATGATTTTAGGCACTAATTGAGAGGAATTTACGTGGCACGTAGATATGGCATGATATACTTTAAATCTCTTACAAGGGAAAAAAATGTTTTTGAGATAATCAATAGGAATTAAACTGAAAGGACATGTCATTTTTTTTGGTACTGTGACTTTCAAATCTAATTAATACTTGCTTGTATGTCTCTTTCTCACATACATATGATATATATATATATATTCTCAACCCGGCGATGTATGTGTATACACATACTCTCTCTCTCACACACACACACACACACACACACATCTCAATCAAATGATCTGACTACATGTTCAGATCCTTAGGCAGACAACAGAAACTGAAAGTCAAAACAACATCTTTTTAAACAGTGCATTTGTTTTTATGACTATCGTCCTTTTCCATGACTACTGCAAAAATAAAATGAATATAATGTGTATTTACCTTAACATTTTCTTTTAAAATAGTTTCATAAGTGAAAATTGGTTTTGGTTTAGAGAAAAAAAATTAAATAAGAACTTATGCAGGTAGTGATGTGCTTTTGGAGTAGTGTTGTTGGTGTTTGGGGTCCAGAGCCGACGGCTACGAAAGAATTCTTGAGAGGTCTTTGGTGCAAAATGGTGGTTTTATTAAAGCACGGGGACAGGACCCATGGGCGGAAAGAGCTGTTGCCCTGGGATTGAGGGGCAACTGATTTTATACTTTGGGGGTAGGGGAAGTAAAGCTGAGGGAAGTTCCAGAAAGATTTTCATACGCTAAAGAAGACTCACAGGATACTGGAGGCCTTGCTATTGTCAAACTAAGGTTGTTTTTCCCTCTAGTTAGGCATTAACATTAAGGCGGTTGGGAGTTCCCTGGAGGAACGTTATATTCCGCCTGCCTCTAGTATTTGTCAATGGGCTGCAGGTTATAAGGACACTTAATTTTATCTACATTTCCTTCTGCCTTTGTTCTCCACATCAGGTAGTTTAAAGGAATCATAAAAAATATGAGTAATGTAGAAAAATGAAGTTTGGGGACTATTATCCAACAGATATTAAAATTATTCATTAGAATAGTTAATAGTCAACTCAAAATGAAAATAGCCAAAGCAGAATTAATCTCTCAACCTATCCACTCTGCCTGCCAAGCTTTCTCCATTCTTTCCTTCCTTAATCTGAATTATCCATGCATCTGCTCAAACTAAAGACTTCAAGTTATTCTTGAGTCTGCTTCTACCTTCATCTTCACAACATGTGCTTCAAAAAGTTCCGTTTAATCTGCCTCCAAACCCACTATCTGGAAACCATCTAGCTCCCCTCTTGCCACCTTAGCCTAAACCCTACTCATCTCGCGCTCCCTGTTCCCTGTTTCCATTGTTACCCACCAGACTCCATAACCTGTGCCTACAACATAGTGATCATTTTCACATAATTCAAATTATTTCCCTCCACCGACTTCCCATTACCCTAAGAATAAAATATAAACTGCTCATGGCCTATAAGGTGCTCTCAAGTCTTTGCCCTGCCTCCCTCTCAAACTTCATGCCTTTCCTCTCCACCATCTTTTCCCCATCCACCATGGTTCTGCCCTTTATATCAAACACTTCAAGCTTGTTTTTATCGTTGAGACTTTGTAACTGTCTATATGACCCGCCTCACAAAGTTTTGCTAGCTTGTTGCTTGTTATCCAGATTCCACTTAGATATTAATTACCTTCACAAAGAGGCTTTTCTTGATCTACAGTCTAAATTATCTGATGAGTAATTTGCCTTAAAATACCCCCATTTTAATTACCTACACAACCCTTACTAGTATTTTTTTTTTTCCTGTGTATTTGTGTGTTTACCATCTATCTCTTCTTACTAAGACATAAACTCTGAGGGAGATTCCCTCATCTATTCTGTTTGTCCTGGAACAGAGCCTGACACATAACACGAATCATCTAGTCATTATTAGTTGTTGTCATTACCACTGTTGTCATTGTCATTATTTTTGTTATCTGACTTCCTAGAATGGCCTGTGTTCTATAACATATTAATGAATAAATTGGCTTTGGGGAAGTGTATTAGTTTTCTATTGCTGCTATAACAAATTACTACAAACCTAGTGGCTTAAAAACACACACACATAGTATCTCACAGTTCTATAGATATAGTGTAAGCCCTGACCTTTGTTGTTGTTTGTTTTCTTTTTTAAGCTTTGATTACCAAGGCATCCATTTCAAAGATACCACTTTATCTGGTACTAGGACCAGATAAAGTGATAGCTACCACCAACCCCCCCCCCCCCCCAGCCCACCCCTCACAAAGGAGCTCCTGTTTTAGAGATCTTGGTTAATTTCAATAATTGACCATTTCGGCCACTTGACTTTTCTCTTCCCGCACAAAATTCCCACTCTCATGTTTTAAATTCACCAATAAAGAATAAACCAAGGAAACCCTAGGCCTCCACCCTTGACCCCAATAAAAGTAGAACCTCAGGCCCATATGCTCTCTCGCTCTCTCTCTCCCCGCCCACCTCCTTTCCCCCTTGTGAACTTGCTGTATGGCCCCAGGCATGTTATGTAATTTCCAGGTCTTATAAGTAATAAACCTTTGTTTTTTTCAAAGTTCCCTGATGGTTGTTGCTGAAGGGAGTCTTGCAATCATAAGAACCACAAGGGTCTGTCTAGTTGTAACATTGGTTCGGGAAGGGGGCATGTCTATGAGAAGCTTACCAGGGGCCAGGTGAGCGTCCACAGGCATTTTTAGCCAATAGCATTACTATGGATCGGCTGAGACAGGCATAAAACGATAGGTCAAAAATCTAGTTGGCTTAGCTAATTTCTCAGCTCTGAGTCTCTCAAGACCGAAATCAAGGTATGGGCCAGTCTACCTCCTGGTCTGGAGCCTCTCAGGAAGAATCAGCTTCTGTACTGATTCAGGTTGTTGGCAGAATTCAGCTCCGTGCGACTTACAGGACTGAGGTCCCCCTGTCCTTGCTGATTGTCAGCTGGGGAATATGCTTAGCTTCTAGAGGTCTCCTCCATTCCCTGACTCAAAGCTAGCCGGGCAAATCAAATCCTTCTCCCCTTCAAATCTGTCTGCCTTATCTCTCCATCCTCTTCCTCTTCCACTGCATCCTTCTGACCCCAGCCAGAGAAACTTCTTTGCTTTCAAAGGCTCAAGTGATTAGATTGGGCCCACCAGGAGAATCTGCTTCTTTTAAAGTCCATAACTAGTTTTATCATTGAAGTGTCTTTTGGTATGGTAAGTAACATATTCCTAGGTATGACAGCAGAAGTTAAAGTTCATGGATGCCAAATTCCTGGCAACCACAGGGAGTCTCCATTTGAGAGGTGGACTGTTCCTAGCTTTCCTGGTAAAGTCCAGCTTCCAGCGCTGTCAGGCATGTTGCCTCATGTCACAGGATGGCTGCTGAGGCTTTAAACATCCAGCATGTGTGTTTGAGAAGCTGAAGAGAAAAGGCCCTTTTCCTGGAGTGAGTCTCTTCTTTATCCCCTACCTCAGCAGACTTCCTATTATGTTTTACTAGCCCAAACTGATACATGGCTACAGTTTTAAGAGAGGCCAGAGAAGTGAGTAAATATCCCAGCTTCCACAGTAAAAGACTAGCAAGGGAGAAAGGAATGGGTGACAGCTATTGGATTATCTGTCTGTCTGCCCCAGATACACTACAGAGGATTAACTATAAAAAGAAGGCTATGATTATATTAATTTGTTAAGAAAAAAGTCAACTATTATTTCCCAAGTTCCACCTTCTTTGTAGAATTTATTGATGGTATTCTGGGCTGTGTTACCAGCTGCTCTATTTTCATCTCTTAAGGAGAAAGAGCAATGTTTCCATGCTATTACAGATGAGACACATCCCTTGGAAACTGAGAAGGCATGGGATGATTGACACTCAGCCTGCATTCTTCTTTTATTGAGATGTTAGCATGCCACTCATTGGGAAGTAGACCGCTAAATGACATTCACATTTACCAGATGGACTGTCAAGGTAGATGCGGTGTCATCCCCTCTCCAGAATATAACTTAACGCCTGATGCCATTTTGTCAGGAGTTTCAGATTTGATGTTCCAGAATAAGTTGGCTCACACCGTATAAACTCCCTGTGTGTTTTCCTGCTTGGGTTAAGCATGGTGCATCTTTAATTTCTCATCTGAAAATGTACACAATGCCAAGAAAAATCATCTTCAGTCTGCTCCATTTAACTGCATCTCCTCAATGTTATTGGAATATATGTTTTTCTCTGATATTACATGTGTGATCTGCAGGAACTCTGTGCATAGTGAAATTCAGTTAGAAGTCATATATGCGGCCTTCACTCAAAGGGTTTTATTTATAGACCTCAGCATTCTCAAATCTTTTAGAATTTGAAAAACAAGAAGCCAATGATTGCATCTCCTCCTCTGCAAGAGACAAATAAGAGCCTTCGATAGACCCCAATTCTGAGACTATCCTCCTTTTTGAACTGATATAAATTTCAAAGACAAAAATTAACTTCAAACCTATTACTAAGTAAAGGAACAATAACAATAGAAACTTATATTCCATCTCTTACTTCATATTAAGTACTGTTCTCACTTATTCAATTCTCGTAATAATACCATACTCTTGTTATCCTCATTTTACAGATGAGAGATCTGAGGTCTTGGTCTGCTTGGGCTGCCATCACAAACTACTATAGACTCGGTGGCTTAAACCACAGAAATTTATTTTCTCACACTCTGGAGGCTAAAAGCCTAGGGTCAGGGTACCAGCATGGTTGGGTTCTAGTGAGAGCTCTTTCCTTGGTTTGCAGATGGCAGCCTTCTCGCTGTGTGCTCACATCATCTTTTTGAGCAAGCACTCAGGGAGAAAGAGAGCAAGCTCTCTGATGTCTCTTCTTATAAGGGCACTGATCCCACACTCATCTAACCCTAATTACCTCCCAAAGGCTCCATCTCCAAATACTGTCATATTGGGAGTTAGAGTTAGGGCTTTAGTATATGAATGCTGGGGACACAAACATTCAGTCCGTAATAGTCACAGAGAGGCCAAGTATCTCGGTCATGGCCAAATAACTAATAAGTGAGGAAACCGATAAGGAAACCCACAGAGTCACACTCCAAAATCCTTATTCTTAATAAAGGTACAGTGTAGCCTCTTTGATGTCTCATAACCATGGGCCTTAGTAAGTGGGATGGGAGGAAATAAACACAATGGATCAAAGTTTGTATGGAATTATAATCTCCAAATTATCTTCCTTCAACATGTTCTATCTGTCAAAGGAATATATTTACTCTTTCAGCATATTGACTACAGACTTTGTAGTCAGCTTTTCCAAACATAAAGCCCCCAGACTTTAAACATTCATAAAATTATAATTAAAATTCGTTATTTAAAAAAAAAAAAGAGTTCAAAAGGCCTACCCAAATTTGTTAACAATTCTCTGAAGCCTTTTGTCTTTCATTTGAGTTAAAGTCATATTAATTTGGTGTAGTGACACTAATTATTGAATCCTGCTAATAGGCTCTGATTGGCTTTTCTTAAAATCAAAGAAATTTCTTGGAGGTAATTGAACCTGGTCAATCTGTGTACTAATAAGCAATAAACTCCCACCAGAGTTACAACCAACATGATACAACTAAAAATAGGGGATAACACTGAGGGTTTATATGCTTACTTAGTATTATTATTTATTATTTATTAGACCATGGGTTTGGGACTTAATATAGCATGCCATTATGATTTCTTAACTATTTTAGAGCATGGTGTATTATTTTTGCTTTCCATTTTATAGTTGAGGGTCAGTTTTATATATCTGATTAATTTTAACATGATGAATGTATGTATTCGTCAGCACAATGATTCTACTTTTGTGATCTAATCTAAATCTAAGTTTATGGGCTAAGCCCATAAAGAAGCCAAAGAACAGTTTCCTACAGGACACATCAAACACAGTACAGGCTTTAAGGTCAGAACATTCTGATTTCTAGTAGACTATCTCACTTTACTTGCTTTGTGGTCTTGCATTCAACATGTCTGACATTTAGGGATTAGCCATGAACAAAATGGATTCATTCTCCACTTTGAGTAAGCTTATAGTCTAGTGAAGAATTATACAGTCTATTTCTTAAGGTTCTGTTTGTGTGACTTAACTATAGGAGTTATCACTTCTCTATGTAAATCTTCCTTTGCAGATATTTGAAAATGAGTCCCAAAGACACTGTTTGGGTAGTGAGCATTTGGGAGACCAAAATGTATTGTAAATCAAAGATAAATTTGCATTGTTAACAGGACATCTATGAAAGAATATATTTTTATAGTGCACAATGCAATGATTTAATGTACATATACATTGTGGAATGATCACCACAATCAAGGTAATTAACACATCCATCACCTCATATAATTACCTTTTTTAAAACAATCTAAATATACAATTTTTATTGTCAGTCATACCTCAATAAGGCTGGGGAAAAAAGAATGTTCTAAGGATCATATTGTATTAGCCTGTTCCCATCCCCCAGGAGAGGAGAGCCTGAGATATTGAGCATAATTCATTTATTTTAGAAAGGGAAGGTGGGGGTATGTAGGGAAGAGCAGAATGATGCAGAGTGAAATGGGCAATGAGGGAAAGCCAACATGAAGGCCTTAGATAGGGACACTGGTCCTTCTGGTTCTATAGCATCTACTGGCCTTCAGATACCAACTGGAGCATCAGCTCTATAGATTTTGGACTTGCCAGCCTCCATAATCATGTCAATCAATTCCTTACAATAAACTTTTCTATATATATATAAATAGGATATTTATATGGGATATACATAGACATGTGTATATCCTCTTTTATATGATATATATACACACACACGTCTATATATGTGTATATATACACACACTGTTGAATATGTACTATATATACACACACACATATCTGCATATATTCTCTCTCTGTATATATGTATACACACATACACACACACACACACAATTGGTTCTCTTTCTCTGGAGAACTACGACTAAACAGGGTATCAACTTTCCCCTAGACTGGAAGTTGTCTGAGTCCTTGGCAGACACATGCAGATATCTTTTTAAAGAAAAGATCTTGGGCAGACGTGGAGAATTAAGTGGTGCAGCTCAGGTAAAATTGCCATCAGGTTATATCTGTGGGAAGCTGGTTTGCTGCAAAAATAGATTAGAAATTAAGTGGAGAGCATATGAAATGGGGTGCTAGAGGCATTTGGCACATTTACTTATAAAGAAAAGTTATATAGCTTCTAAGGTTAAAGTTAAGCAAGTCACGTAAATGCTTTTATCCTCCTGTACGCAATTGAAGAACTCTAATTTCCTTGTTTATTTCAGTATTTTTTTTTCTTCTCCAGAAATCTGATTCTCAATTCCATTGAAATTGTAAGTGAAATTAGACATCATAATTGTTTACGCAGAAAAGCATCAATGGCTCAAAAGAAAGAAAAAAAGAGGAAAGTAAACAGAATATGATGTGTCTTTGTCTTTGGTGACAGGATTTTTATGCAATGCATGATTTATTAAAGGAATTTGAGTTATTAAATCAGAGCAAGAGAGAATGAAAATTCATATCCTGTTTATAATGAGGCTTTGAAAATTATGCCAATTCATTAAACAATCACTTGATGAATATTTATTAAGAACCTACTATATTCCAGGAATTTTGCTATGTAGGAAACATTAGTGAATTATACAAATATACTTCCTTCCCTTGTGGAGTTTACTATCTAGTGTGGACTACAAAGAAATTACCATGTGAACAGCTTGCTGGGAACAAGAAGGTTAAAGAAAGTCCTCCCAAAAGAATATAATATGATCTTTGCTCTTCAGAAATACAGGGCTTCAGTAACAATATAACTCACATACAAATGCCAGAGATCCACAGACACATTCTTTTAGCTTAGATAATGGGAACTTCATGTCAACGGGATCACGAGTGTTAAAAAAAAGAAAAGAAAAGAATGAAACAAAGCCTTGATAGCCATAGTCAGTTCTCACTAAGAATTGGAATGTCTTTCCAAAAGTTAGAGTCTCTCTTATAATTATTTATACATTGAGTGTTTAGTCATCTGGTCTCCTAGCGGTACCTACTCTAGTGTTTTTCCATTAAGGCAGCTTAGTCACTGTCTCTTCTGCTTCTATACTTTGCTGACTTCAACTAATTGCTTCTCTGTATAACTCTTATTGTGGGAGGATGATTGGGCTGCAAATCATCCTTTTGAGTATGCCTATTATGCCAAGTCCCTTATAGGCTTCTGTGCAATTTGTCAGAAGGCAATGTATGTTGTGGCAATGGAAGGTGATGGTGTCTAATGCAATAGCCTGCAGCTACTTCTTTCAGAAGGGAAGACAGTCATAAAACAATAGATCTCTACATTGTGGAGATAAGATGTGTAAACACATTGTTTCATTCCTTCTTTCAGTCCAAAAAAAAAAAAAGAAAATTGAAGATCTGCTCTGCACCAGACAGTGTTCTAATAGCTAGAAAAATCAAGGATGTCCTTGATTATTTTAGGTTTTTTTTCCTTCTTTAAAATTTGAATTCTCAATTCCATTGAATTGGTTAATAAAATATAGCTCATGACATCAGGGAGGCTCCTTTCTGTCTAGCAAGAGAAATGGGCATTAAAATAAGATCTCACAAATAAATAGGCACCTGAGAAAACATTGGAAATCTCCATGCTACTCAGATCTGGTTACAATAAACTTCCACTCAAATTCCACTCAAATGTATGATTTCTTGTATCTCCCCTAGATTTCTGTGAGTTCCTGGGACATGCTGCCTTAGTCTTGCCTTTACCTCTATACTTGTATGTTCTCTTCTCTGGCTTGCTTCTCTGCTATGAAAGAACAATGCATAAAAGTCAGTTGTTTCATTGATTCCACCAAAAAAAAATGTTAGCTCCTAGCCATTTGAGGTTGATTTTTACTGATAATTTGATGAGTCATAAGGTAAGGTCACATCTCATAGCAGAGCTGCTCAACCTATAACAGTTTACTTTCCCATATCCATTAGCTTCTTCCTCAATAAGAGTATCCCAGTTTTATTCAGAGTGGCAATGTGCTGTATTTCCCAGCTTCTCTTTTATTGTTTTATTTTATTTTTAATTAGGTCCCATAACCAATGTGAGGCTTGAACTCATGACCCCAAGATAAGAGTCACATGCTCTACCTGAGCCAGGCACCCCACCAGCTTTTCTCTTTCAGATATTTGTGATAGGCAGTCTCAAGAATGGCCCACCATGAAACCCACTTCCTGGTTATAAAGAAAGGTGACTTCCATGTTGGTTGTTCTCTTACATTCTCTCTTGGACTGCTTGCTCTGGGGAAGCTAGCTAAGGCAACCCTGTGGAGAGGCCCATATGAGTGAGCTTGGGAATATATGTTGTCAGGCCTAACCACACCACATGAATGAACTTGGATAGGTGTCCTCTTCAGGTTAGCCTTGAAATAGATCATGACAGCCCTAGTCAACACTCATTGCTTCCTAATGGGAGATCCTGAGCCAGATCCACCAGCCAACCCAGTCTCAGATTCCTAACCTACAGAAATTGTACAATCATGAATGTTTGTTGTTTCAAGCTATTAATTTTGGGGGTAATTTGTTATGCAGCAGTAGGTAACTAATATAATTCGCAATTCAGTTAACTATTCACTGAATGCGTATAAGGAATAGGCTTTAAGTACTACTGTTCAATACATTGAGAATAGAAAGAAGAAATAGAAATTGTTTCTGCCCTCAAAGAGCTTCTGAACAATTGACTATAAATCAGGATTTTGATAAATAGAAAGTAAAAAGGAAGAAATCTAGTTAGGGGAATATCGCACCCCCCCCCCCCACTTTGTTTTTTGTCTCTTTCTTTTTTAAGAAAATCTCGGGGTTTTTTTTAAGATTTTATTTATTTATTTGTCAGAGAGAGAGAGTGTATACAAGCAGGGGGAGCGGCAGGCAGAGGGAGAAGAAGGCTCCCCCCTGAGCAAGGAGCCTGTGATGTGGGACTCAATTCCAGGACCCTGGGATCATGACCTGAGCTGAAGGCAGACGCTTAACTGACTGAGCCACCCAGGCACCCCTTTTTGTGTCTCTTTAGACTCGTTCCTTTTGATCTCTATCAATTTCGTTAATGTGCTTAGCCCAAATAGTGAGCTTTACAGGAAAACTGAAGGGCATTCTCTGTACATATTGTCAGGTGAGCAGGTATCTGGATTTCAGCACAGTTGTAGTAAATAACTGGGTCTAGAGTATCTTAATTTTTCCTGCTGGAATCAAGCTTACATTTGACAATGTTGTTTTATTCCAAACATAAGAGGCTTAACCAGGAGAAGAAAATCTCCTGAGACAGCAGTGTGTTGCAAGCCTGAGCTGAGCATTGTAAGGCATACCTCAGTTTTCTTTGTTTTATTGTTTATTTTAAATATGCTAGATATGAGATTAAACTGTTTCACCAAAGACCATACAGGCTTAGACATAACCTTGTTAATCAGCTGACTCTGCAGCCTCATTTTTCATTATCCACGGAGGCTCTAGGTTCCAGCCATGTGATAGCTTTTGCATAGTCCCAGTGTTCCAAGACCTCTCCTTAGCCTCCAGGCCTTAGAACCTAACTCTTCTATCTGTCTGGGATTCTTTTCTCCATTTACCTGGGTAAGGCCTACTCATTTTTTAGGATTGATATATCAGGTCTTCTAGGATGCCATTCATAAGTGAATTCAGAGAATTCAGTAGTTCCCTATTAAGATCAGAGGGTGGACATCAGGGAGTCCATAGGCTATACAGGCTCTTACCCAGTCCCTAGACATATATATATATATATATATATATTTTTTTTTTTTTTTGGTAAAATATAACCAAATAAAAACAAAAACCAAAACTGATATTGAATATTTTTAAGAGTTTGGGCTCACAAATTCTAATCTGCTACTGTTTCTTATTGTTTTGTAAATGGATGGCATTCCCAGTTTGCATTACTTGCCTGCCTCTGTGGAATTTATATCTCAGACCTGTGACCCTTGAAGACAGGGACTTTTTTGGTTCATTTTCATGTCCATAGTATCTGTCATAGTTCTTGGCACATTGTATGCACTATGTAAGCAATTACTGAATGAATGAATGAATGAATGAATGTATGAATGAACAATTAAATTGTTAATCAATAAACAGTCAATACTCTAAGCTCTGAATGATTAGAAGAATGTCCTCTCTCTCTACCTTTGATGTCTTCAAACTGTTTGCCAGCTTTGTTCTCCACAGGGAGTCATTCATCAACATTCTGATGAATGAATGGCTTCCAAATAAACTCTGGAGAGCCAATCCACTCCCATTCATTCCCCTGTATTTCTTATCTCTTCAGTACTATCCCCCTTTTAAAAATTTCCTCTTTATTGTGTTCTTACATTATAAATGAGATGTATTGTGAGATATTTCTTTTAAATAGTTTTGTTCCATTTTTTTCCCTCCAACTAAGAAAGAGAAGAAAACACATATGTTACATCCAAAACTCTCACTGATACCAGCGTTTTCATCAATAATTTTTTTTTAACTGCCCACTTTACCATGCAAGATTCTTTTTGGCAAGAGACTGACTCAAGAGCCTGACTCAAACAAATTTAACCGTGAAGAATTTTTTGGCTCGAAAAGAGCTAGTCTTAGCAATGACTCCAGAAAAGGACAGACCTTATAATTCCTGTTCTCTCTTCTTTTTGAATGTGACTTTTCTTCACACCAACTTTTTCATAGTATAGGAATTCTGTATACAGGGGCTTAAAGCTTGGCATTCTATCCTTTCAGCGCGATTGAAATTGAATCTCAAATTAAAAATAATTATAAGAAGAATCAAGAAACGTTGATGATTGGTCCAAGGAAAGACACGTGCTTTAAGTTGGGCCAATCATGCTGGTCAGAAGATTAGGATGGACTCACTCATGGGTCTAGGAAGACTTGGTACCTTGTTTAGCAAGCTCCTGTGGAATGACATGAATTGAAAGGGAATTTCATAGAAGCTGGAGGTGGTTTGGATGTGTCTGAGGCCACAAAAATCAAGGAATATGCATGACGACAACCTATGAGCCAGGAAGTATGGATAAAGAGGAGAATATAATGTGGTCTGTGCCAGAGAGGAATTCCTAATCAAGTTAGGGGGATAGGTCATATCATTGTAAGTAAGTAATTATGAATAAAATTTAAAGACAAAAATAAGTGTTTATTAGAGTTATTTCTTAGAGTTATTAGTGTTATTTCTTATGCTTCAGGTGAGCATAATTCACTGTGATTTTCTTATTCTCTGTATTGGAAATGTTAGCAAACATATATATTGACATTTTCCTTCTCAGATTCCTACCCCTCTCTTCTATCAATCAATCAAAGTGAATTCTCTTTAAAATGGTTTTGGAGCTTAGAGATGAGAGGTTAGAAATGGAATCACCCTCGACATAATAGAACCCAAACTGATTATTTTGTGTCTGAGAAAAGAAGCCCATAAAATTTCACTTCCAGTGAGTCAAGTGTGCCATTTTATTATTAGAGGAAGTATTTTTTTTTAAGTGTTTTAGGGGCACCTGGGTGGCTCAGTCAGGTAAGCATCTGCCTTCGGCTCAGGTCGTGATCCCAGGATCCTGGGATCAAGCCCTGAGTTGGGCTCCCTGCTCAGTGGGGAGCTTCCTTCTCCCTCTGCTGCTCCCCCCTGCTTGTGTTCTCTGTCTCTCAAATAAAAAATAAAATCTTTAAAAAAATGTTTTAAGCTTTTCTTACAAACTGTTCTCCTTTAGCTCCTCTTAAAGACTTCAGTGTCACCAATTTTCTATTAATATAAAAACTAGCCTTAAGTGTACTGAGAACAATTGGGAGAAGACCATATTTAGGAAAGCTAGACACACAGGGATCATTCCAGATCCCTCTTCCTCCTCCCCTTCTACCCTCATTCTTCATTTACGCCTTCACCACATCCTGTACACCAGTGTTTCTCAACAATGCACAGAATAGTTCCCCACAACAAAGAATTATCTGCTTCGAGATGTCAGTCGTTTCAAGGTTGAGAAACCTTTCCACTGCAGAATTTACCTCCGGAGAATATTGAATGTATGTCTGTGGCCTTCTGTTGTCAGTGCTACATCCTCTCTCCCATGATGCATTTCAGTTGCCCTTTCATTGGTTTCATGAACTCCCCTCTTGTCCTCTATAACCCATGCTCCATAAAGCAGCCAAGTGAACTTAAAAAAAAAATACAACACTATTGTGTAAATACTGCTTAAGCCTGTCCGATAGTTTACTATCACACTTAGGGAGAGGTGGAGAAATAGGCAGGGACCAGATCACATAAAACCATGTAAACCAAGTTAAGGACTTTGGATATTACTCTCATTCTCTCCTCTTTCCTTAGCTCACTATCTTTCTGTCATCTTCTTTCTGTTTTAAGAATATTCCAAACTCATTCTGGTTCATGGCTTTATGGCTTTGGTACTTTTTAATCCCTCTGTTTGAAGTGCCCTTTCCATGGATATCTACTTAATTAACTTCTTCCTGTCATTCAATTCTCAGAGAGATCTTTTCTGTCTAGTTTGAAATTGCCCACACCTTCATGTCCTCTCACTTTTAATTCACCATCTAACTTATTTACATTTATATTCATATATGTGAAATTTACCTTATTTTTTTTTATCTTCGTGGAGAGTATTATCCAAAATAGGATTTTTAGATCATGGTAAAAATGATATCCCTACTCCCATACTTCGTAAAGCCTGTGTAGTAGGCAGAATAATGTTTCCCCAAAGGTATCCACTTTCCACTGTGGTTATGTTAGTTTACATGGAAAAGAACAATTAAGGTTACAGGTGGCATTGAGATTGCTAACCATCTGACCTTGGGATGAGGTTGTTCTGGATTTTCCAGGTGGCCCAGTGTAATCACAAGGGTCTTTATAAGTGGAAGATGAGGGAAGCAGGGGAGTCAGTATCAGAATGACGTGATGTGGGACGCCTGGGTGGCTCAGTCGCTTAAGCGTTTGCCTTCAGCTCAGGTCATGATCCCAGGGTCCTGGGATCGAGCCCCACATTGGGCTCCTTGCTCAGCAGGGACCTTGCTTCTCCCTCTGCCTGCCGCTCCCCCTGCTTGTGCTCTCTCTCTCTCTCTCTGTCTCTGACAAATAAAAAAAAAAAAGAATGACGTGATGTGAGGAAAATTTGGCTGGCCTTTGTTGACTTTTTAATGTAAAGGGGCTTCCAAACAAGGAATACAATAAGCCTCTAGAAGCTGTTAAAAGCAAACAGATGGACTCTTCCTTAGAGCTTCTTGAAGGAACACAGTCCTGCTGACACCTTGATTTTATCCTCTGTAATCCATTTTAGATTTTTGACCTTCAGAATAATAAGGTCGTATATTTGTGTTAAGGTACTCATATGTGGTAATTTGTTACATCAGCAGTAGAAACTTCACACAATCCCTGACACATTTGCCTTTTTCACCTTGTTCACCCTGGTGTCTCTAGGGCTTAGAGCTATGCCCAACACATTGTAGGCACTCGGTTTACTCATAATATCCATGGAGTGAATGAAAAACAGATATAACCATTAGAGTTAAATAAGCATAGATTTGAGCTCTACCTTGACTAAATAATTTTGATGTTTAGGGCAAATTACCCAGCCCATCTCCCTCAGTTTCAATAACCTCATTTTTAAAATGAAGAATATGACTCCAGAATTTTAGGTTTGTTGGGAATTTTAGGATGATATCCTCCATAAGAGTCCTTAAGTAGGAGCTCTGGCTTTTTTCTGTTTATATATGTATATGTTCAGTTTGAGTGGGGAGAAAGTAAAGGTTATAATTAAAACAGGTCTTCATCTTTTCTACTCAACCATCCATAATACTCTGTTGAGTTCTTACTTCCTTTAGAGCTAGAACATAAAATAATTTTATTTAAAAAAAAAAGAGGGGGGCACCTGGGTGGCTCAGTTGGGTAAGCATCTGCCTTAGGCTCAGGTCATGATCTCCGGGTCCTGGGATCGAGCCCCATATCCCATGCATCAGGCTCCCTGCTCAGTGGGGAGTCAGCTTCTCCCTCTCCCTCTGCCCCTCTCTCTCCCCTCCCCTTCCACTTGTGCTCTCTCTCCAATAAATAAATAAAATCTTTTTTAAAAAAAGAGTACTGAGATATATTTCTTTTTCTTTTTTTTTTTTTAAGATTTTATTTATTTATTTGACAGAGAGAGAGACAGCTAGAGCAGGAACACAGGCAGGGGGAGTGGGAGAGGGAGAAGCAGGCTTCCTGCAGAGCAGAGAGCCTGATGTGGGGCTCGATCTCAGGACCCTGGGATCATGACCCGAGCTGAAGGCAGACACTTAACGACTGAGCCACCCAGGCGCCCCATGAGATATATTTCTTCACTGTTATGATTCTCTGACAGAACAAGGAAAGGAAGTAAAATTATTTTCTGTAAAGTTGGAATCACTATGTGGACATCAGATGTTTTTTGAAAAGAGGGGTAGTGATGGAGATTATTAGCTTTAGAGTGAAATTGACCTGTGGTCACTTTACTTTCTTTAGCAAGGTTGCCAGATTTAGCAAATAATAGTACAGGATGCCCAGTTAAATTTGAATTCTATATAAACAGCAAAAAACCCTTTCCTTTTAGTATCAGTAAGTCTCAAATACTATGTGGGACCTACTTATATTAAAAAGAAAGTTTTGTTTGTTTGTTTATATGAAGTTCAAATTAAACTGGGTATACTGTATGTAATGTAGCAACCCTAGTCTTTATAACTGTGTGGCCTAAGGTGGGTTATTTAACTGTTACATGATTCAGCTTCTGATTTGTAAATTGGATAATCGTGGTACCCAAACATTAGTTTTTTCTGAGAATTAAAGGAGATAATGCACATGCTTACTTAAAAAGTGATTAACACAACACCCTCAACAAATTTGGTACTAGTTTTCCAGATAGTGGTTGAACGTTTAAATATATGACAGTATGCTAGATTGGAGAAAACATCAATATAAATTAAAAGACAGAAATTGTATAATTCATATTTATTTGATTAAAATAAACTTTAAGTTGATATCTACGAGGTCCCTGGAACTACAGGCACCTTAACTAAACTTTTAAAAATTCTCATGCGGATTTTTCTTGGCAGAGTGACAATTCCAATAGCACATAACTTTTAGAGTTGTACCTTAACAGCATGATCTATATTATCCATTGATAAAATAATGACGAGATTGCAAGTCATCGTAAATAAGACAAAATGGAAGATCTAACTCACTGGCAAAGGAATTGTTCTGTGCTAACAAGGAATGAATGGGTAACTGGTTCCGTTGTTGGCTCATAGTCTAAACAGCTGTAGACTTTATGCTTTTATTTATTCTTTTGAATGTTACTAACTTCAAAACTCCATTGAATAGATTAACATACCCATTGTCTTTCTAAATTGTCACATCTCACTGTACGTGGGAGGGTGATCACCACAACCATTTGATTTCAGATTGCTAAATGTGGGTGCTTTTCTAGGCTGAATGCTCTGTGTTTAATTGGACTAAATGGCCAACCAAACCACTGGAATATAGAAGGAGGAAGTCTCTGAGTCTAGCATTTGAACGTATAGCCTAAAAAGATGCTATATAACTTGCAATTAATTTAATGCCATGCATTTAGCACAGTTACTGACTGCCAAAAGCTTTGTGTTCTGCTAAATATCAACTTGTTAAGCATTTGATTTCCTTGTGAAAAAGTATCATTTTATTTCCATTTAAAAATAGAAATGGACTGTTTCTACTTTGTGTGTTGGGGGGGGTTGTGCATGCACACACGCATGTGTCTGTTGTTCATTGATAGATATAGAGAGTGTTTTTTTTCCTCTGAAGCTAATTAAACAAGCCAGACTGAGGCAAATCTAATGCCCTGGTGGCCTACATAAGCAAACCAAAATCTAAACCTATACATGCTTCCAGATTGCAAACTTGAAACTCTGAGGACAACGAATCACAAATAGCCAAGTAGGTTTTAAGCTATAGCCAACCAAGTAATTTCCTTTCTTTAGTTTCTGCACTTTCTCTATATAAGTCTTTGCCCTGGCTTCTCTGTCTGTGGAGTGCTCCTAACTACTTGTGGTTCGGTGCTGCCCCGTTCCAATGGATTTTTGCTCAAATAAATTCTTAAAGTCTTTCATATGCCCCAGTTTATCTTCTATCGCTCCATATCCCCAAAACCTTTTGATGCGATGCCACTTTGAGGCTGCTACCCAAGCAAGTCCTGCTTTAATCCTTAGAGAAGCAGATCTAGAAGTAATAGGTACCTAGTAATAGGTAATAGGTGTTTTTCAACCAGTTTGTGAGGTCTTTCTGCAATTTATTATCACTAATACAGTTTTGAGGCTTAATGATACACTTTAAAAAAAATAGACAGAGATCTTATTAATTAAACAACATTGAGGCATTCAATATATATATTTATCAAGTACCTTCTATGTGAGTGAGGAGTGTTAGCCAGGGTGCTGATAAATTTACATTTGTCCAAATATTTAGGAAGGTAGGAACACGTTAGTTTCTTTCATCATTGGTTTTGTTCCCATTAAGGTTTGAAAACTGCTGGACCACAGAGCAAAGAGAGGTTACGATCTTTGCAAAACTGATTCAGGAACCTCAAATATGAACTTCTAGCATTCCTGGAATAATGATTTACCAGATCTTGAAAAGTATTTCTTTTTCTAATATTATTAATTACTTTTTGTCTGTTTCTTTATTTTTTTATTTTTATTTATTTTTTTAAAAAGATTTTATTTATTTGATGGAGACACAGTGAGAGAGAGAACACAAGCAGGGGGAGTGGGAGAGGGAGAGCAGGCTTCCCGCAGAGCAGGGAGCCCGATGCAGGGCTCAATCCCAGGACCCTGGGATCATGACCTGAGCCGAAGACAGATGCTTAATGACTGAGCCACCCAGGTGACTCTGTCTGTTTCTTTAAAAAACAAAACAGATTGGAGCTCATTGGATCATTGTTCTTGAGTGCTGATATTACAGAAATAAACTATTTTTTATGTTATTCTTGATTTTTTTTCTCCTGTACTTATGTTCATATAGACACTTTTCTGATAGGAATCATAGGGTTTAGAAGGACATTTAAAGTCAGAATGACATTCTTGATATTTGTGAACTGTGTAAACTTGAGCAAGTAAATAATCCTCAATAAGCTTTATATATCTTTATGTATGTATAAGGATCATCACATCTACTTCAGAGAGGTGTAATGAGGGCTAAATGAACAAATACTTTAAAAGGCATAAAAAATAGATATCACATATTGAGGTCTTTACATGAGTAAAAAAGGACCACAATCTCCAGTCTAAACTCTTGGTGTCAGACATTTTGAAATTCAGAAATTTTTTTCCAGATTTTAGAAAGATAATATTGAGCATATATTCAATATTATATAGCACTGACATATTAATAATTCAATAATTTTTTGAATATTAAGACAGATTTCTAAAATACTACAATTGACTTACATCCTTTCAGGTCATGTCCTGCCACACAATGAGTGTAGGTCAGGTCCGATTTTGCATGAACAAGTGACAAAAATGTGTTATTAAGGATTTGGGATTTCAGAATGGAAGTTTATCATATATCTTACAGGAGGTAATATATTTTAAATGCCTAGCAAACATCTGGCTATATCCTGGGTGCATATTAAATCCTCATCCCTCCTTGACCTTGACTCTTTCCTTCTCCCTGACATGCAGCCCATTTCGAGCTTCCCCAAAGGTATGGGCTTCCAACAGTGAGTCTCCCTGTCTTTCAGCATGAGTTCACACAGGACATTGGACTTCCAAACAGCTTTTCCTTTGCAAGATTTCTGCCATGCCCTAAACATTCTCATCTCTTCCCCCTTATCCTACACTCTCCCTTTCTATGAATTTCCTACTTCCTGACTTGTTATTTAAAGCTGTCTCTGACATTCAAGTCAATGGGTTGAGTCTAATTCATTAGGAATATTCCCTAACAAAGATTTTTCCAAGTGTAGTCATCGTTTTTATCCCTTTTCTGAATTAATAATGATTGCAGAATCAGGTGAGGGTGGTTTTGGTGCAAATAACACACACACACACACACACACACGTATCTAAAAAAATGTGTAGATATACTAATACAGATGTGTCCATATATCATAATATATGCACATATCTATATCCATATCTATATCACACATATACCATGCATGTACACACATACTACACACATATTTCTCCCCTCAGGGATATAGACCTAAGACTGAGCTGTGTCTTCCTGACCTATATTCATTGGAAAGCCATGAATGTCTCAATGATTAGTCTGACATTAGCCAGCCATGGAGGCAGGAGAAAAGCTACGTCCTATGCCTTTAAAATCTCCTTCCTTGAAGGGCAACTCAAAAAACACTCAGTGGATATTTAAAACAGTTTAGGCATCATAATAGGCTCTATTCTGGGTCACTTTGTACACCCAAATTGTTTTTTTGAGACTATTAACAATGTCATGCTGAGCAATTTAATAAACACAATCAGTGGTAAAGCCTGTTACTTTTGTTTTACTGGTTTGAAAAATCATCCTCATATATATCTACTTATGGTTATACGCCTGCTTACTTAACTAGGGAATCTTGAAGAATAACTTCTGCATATATGATAGGGATCTTTTATTCGTGGGTGACAGAGCCTATTTTGCAGTTTCTATTCACACCCAAATTGTTCTTGAAGAACAATTCAGGCATCATTTGTGGGGGCCTCCCACATTCAGAATAGGTTAATACCCAGTGTCACCTTCACTGGGCTATTCTTTGGATGGAGATCATTAAGGGAAATAGCTATTTCAGTGAGTGGCATATTAAAGTTCTAGCCCAGAGCTCTGCCTGCCCCTGGTTCCAACATAAGTGATGGTGGCTCAGTGAGGAGGCTGCATTCCTACCATCTCAAGATTTAAATACCAGGGAATCTAGCCAGGAGGCAAAAGCTTGGGGAAGGTGGGGGCCTGCAGGGATCCAAAAGGAACAAGATGCTTCTCACTCAAACTCCTTCTTCTCTAAGTACCTCTGTCCACCAGACACCCATTTCCTGCCCATTCTCCCATCTCTATCCACCAGCCCTTTATCCTTTCCATTAGCTCTTCACCCGCTCATTCAGAGACAAGTTTATTGGTTCAGGCCTGGAATCTTGCCTCCGAGCTAATTTCTCTGCCCTCCATTTATTATGTCTCATTATCTGTGTACATGAAATGTTATTTTAGAGTTAAGCATTAGGAAAAGCTTTGCTTCTCCCCAAGGAGCTGATATGTTTACTGCATGTGGAAAATAAAAACATTATAAAACAGGCCATGTTTCCCTTTAAATTTTGGCTGCCTGGAAGCTCAGAGCCAACTCTTCATGTTAGTCAAGAGTCCGAAGATCTACTGTAAGTACGTTTTTTGGTGTTTTATTCATCATTCAGCCCAGGTCTAGAGTTCACATTCTAACATATACCTTCCCTGGCCCTAATCTCTTATTTTAACTAATTTGCCGTGTTCCCATTTTTGACTCCAGCTGAACAGAACCGGATTAATCATAATCCTTTTTTCATATCGTACTTACATTTTATTTTTTATTTTTTTACTGCAAGTGACCCTGTAGTACAACAAATCCTTTGCAGAATGAGGCAAGGTATAAATAAATTACGAGTAAGTAAGCAATACCTTTGCAGCAGGAAGAAAAATGAATATAGAAGCAGGAATGGGAGGAAGGAGATCTAAATGTGCATGACAAACTAGACTGGGGATGAGGTGGCATTTTCTGGGAACAAGGAGAGTAAAGAGACGTGAGGAGATGGACGAAGTAGAAAACAATTATGCTTCCCAGGGAGAAATTCTGTATGGGAACCGTCCATCGGTTTGTAGGAACAGGGAAATCTTATATTCAATGTATGGGTTTGTCTGCCTTAAAGAGTTTCCCTCTGCCACGGCAAACCTTTGGTAAATCCTGCTGCCACAACAGCCTGGAATTAATAAGACATGGAGGAAATGATGGTTTCCACAGTGAGACTTGACAGGCCATTGAGATAGGATGGTGGAATGAAGAAAGCAAGCTAGGATTGTTAGAACATGATAAAGCAAGTGGTGATGGGGACCCCTGAGGAAATAGTTAAGCCTCTCAACACCTGGGAGGAGGCTTGAGTTATTTGCCTTTTCCTTTTCTCTGTTCTTTCCTTTTTCTTAGGCCTTCTCTTTGCTTTCCCCTCTCTTCCGTACCTTTCTTTTCCTTCCTTCCATCTCTTGCTTATCATCTTCAGTTCTCCCTTCCTTCTCAGAAAGCATTTGACTATCTCCTAGGTGTGGAGACTCTGCTAGGCTGTAGACATTTAAGAGTAAAGAAGAGATGGTTGGCCTCTGGAGCTTACAATGTAGTAAAGAACATATAAGAAAAATTAAAAATAAAACGAGTAGAGTTTATGATTAGTGCTATAATAAAAATAATCAAGGTATACAGAGAGTATATATGATGATTGGGGTGGAGTAAGAGCCACATTCATTAGGGAACATAAACTGTATGAATTCATACCTGACGCAATGGAAGGCTCCCTCAAAAGCTGGAGCACTTTGAGGCATCAAATCTCATTTCAATATTTATTTTCATTATATGGTGTTGAAATTAGGTATAGGAAGGAAAGCAAATGGGTTTATGGTTTTGCATTTTCTACTTGGGCCTTGGTTCCCTTATATTTCTATTTAGCTATTCAAAATTTGATGCCTTTATGTAAAAGCAAATAAGGTAGCTTCTCAAAAAGTTTAAAAATATAAACCTATTTGAATTTTCTCTTTCTCACTCTCTCTCTTCTGTCTCTGTCTCTCTCACACACACACAGAAAATCTCCAAAGCAGCCAATTTTCCACATTTTGATTAAATTGATACTGCTCTCCATATGCCACAATAGGAGAAATTTGCAGAAATCAACCATATTATGGGTTGAATTTATGAATTTTATGTTGCTGGACTCTTGTTTTCCTTCAACCATGCCTTCGTTTAATGTATAAATCTTGGGTGTTTTTATTAAAATTTATTTCCAGGAAGTACTTTGGTTTTTTCCACATTAAGAGTCTGAGCCTTTAAAATTATGAAACATTACATTAGCCCTGCCATGAATATGACAAGTTTTGAGGATAGTTTCTTGTTGTTTTGGTGAATTAGCTTGTGAGTCACTCCTGCCTC
Organism: Halichoerus grypus; assembly: GCF_964656455.1. Taxonomy (NCBI): domain Eukaryota; kingdom Metazoa; phylum Chordata; class Mammalia; order Carnivora; family Phocidae; genus Halichoerus; species Halichoerus grypus. The sequence continues at coordinate 24,197,299 of NC_135726.1, read as the reverse complement.
TATATGACTTTCTTTTCTTTGCTTTTTTTTTTTTTTTAAAGATTTTATTTATTTATTTTAGAGAGAGGGGGTCATGAGTGGGGTGGGGAGGCAGAAGGAGAGGGAGAGAGAATCTCGAGCAGACTCTGAGCTAAATGCAGAGCCTGATGTGGGGCTCGATCCCACAACCCTGAGATCATGAGCCAAGCTGAAATCAAGAGTCAGACGCTCAACTGACTGAGCCACCCAGGTGCCCCATTTTTTTTTCTAGTGACCTTCTTGACTAGCATGCTCATGTTTATAACGACCAGAGAGATGAAGAAGGGAAAGGCTAGAATTCAAGGTTAGTTGTAGACTGAACCAGAGAATTACCACTTCGTACTCTATTTTAAAAAATATAATAATAATAAAATAGTAATAGCTCCTGCTTTCCTACCATTCAGACATTTTGCATAAATTGACTATTTAATCCTGAGAACATTACAAAATTAGGATTATTGGCCTTCTTTATCTGAAACGAGGAAACTGAAGCTTAGAAAAATTAAGTAGAAAAATTCACAGCTAGCTTCTGTCAATTTGAGGAAGATTAATTAGAGGTTAAAAAGAAGGAAATTGTGTAAAGTTGACTTTCTGACTCCACAACTCCATATTGTCTTCACTGCTGGGCTGTGGTGTTGCTCTCTAGTCAAAGAAAACGGTAGACTCATATACAAATAGCTGACAGTCTCACAGGGGCGTCTGCAAGGCTAGTGCTCAGAAAATGCTGAGTGAGGGAAAGGGGCTGCACCATGGTAATCTAACAGAAGATAGGGAGTGAGAGGTGTGTAAAAGCCGCTGATAGATATAGCAGGTTTTTAGTCCAAGTTGCCGGACCACTGAATCCTTGTAACACCTGCTTGAGAGCAGGTTTTTTTTTTTTAAAGATTTTATTTATTTGTTTGAGAGAGAGCACAAACAGGGGGAGTGGCAGAGGGAGAGGGAGAAGCAGACTCCCCACCAAGCAGGGAGCCCGATTCTGGACTCGATCCCAGAACCCTGGGACCATGACCTGAGCCGAAGGCAGAGGCTTAACTGACTGAGCCACCCGGGCGCCCCTTGAGAGTAGTTTTGTTGTCTTATTTTGCAGATGAGGAAATCAGATTTAGAGAAGGTGAATGACTTGACACTAGCTGACTGAGCGACCTTACACACAGAGTCTGGGTTTGTACTATTTATTTATTTATTTGAGAACATGAGGAGGGGAAGGGGCAGAGGGAAAGGGCGCAGCAGACTCCCCGCTGAGCAGGGAGCTCCAGGTGGGACTCGATCCCAGGAGCCCCAAAATCATGAGCTGAGCAGTAGGCAGAAACTTAGCTGACTGAGCTACCCGGGGATCCCTGTACTCTCTTTTTAAAATGGAGAAAAAAAACAACCTGCTGTGGAATTATTATTAAGTAGTGGGAGCTTTATAGTTAATTCATGTGAAATGGCTGTCAGAATAACTAGTGAACAGAAAACACTTCCTAATGATCACAGTTCCTGTTTATTAGCACCATCACCATCACCTAAATCTACTGCTCCTTTCGCTTCCTCCTGGAAAGACCTCCTAGCCATGTGGCCCTTGTTCTTCCGCAGCAGTGAATCATCACCCACCGTAAAATAAAATCTCTCTCTAGAAGGCAGGAAACATTGCCCGCGCAGGTGGAGAATGTTAGAGAACAATCTTTAGATGTATGAGCACAGTGGCATTGGGCGGGTGAGGAAATTGTGGTGACCATGAAGGTGCCCGGCTCAGAACTCCAGAGGCCAGCATTCTCAAGTTCCTTCACAGCTTTTGCATGTGGGACCGGGCTTCCCACTGGCTGCCCCAAGCCTGAGACCTGAGACCCCAGACACTCAAAGCAGGCTGGTTGCTGGGAGACACAGGGTCCTCTGATAGGAAGATTCATGCCTTGGCTCTAGGACTCCCTTGTTCTGGCAAAATTTTCTTACGACAGTACTGCAGTCTAATAGTGTTTCTGGGCGTTCTTCGCTTCCCTCTTTACAGGAGTTTAACCAGCGGGGAGGTCTCAGGGTGCATCCAGGCTCCCCCTCCCCAGTTTTTCCCTTACACTGACTCTGCTTCTAACAAAAACCATTTCCCAACATCTGGATTTTCACCTCCAGTTAACATGATCTTTGAACAATTCATTTATTCTTGGGTCTCTCTCTCTCTCTTTTGCTAACCTGTAAAAAGACAGGGTTATAGTAGATGACTCTATTAATTGCTTTCATTTTATGATTCTAGAGTTATCAAATGCTGTCTGTACTGTGGATTAAAACATTGTTTCTTATATTTCAGTGCTAGATCATAGTGGTGCTAGATGGTTATTCCATGTGTAAATTATTCTTTGATCTAAGAACAAATATTGTTTTATCAAAGAGTAAATATTACTTTGATTTTTGGCTCACGGATACCAACATATTGCAACAACAACAACAAAAGTATCTTTGAAGATTTGCCATCATTAACACTTCTGATCCAGAACTACTTATGTAATTTTGGAGTAAAGCATGAAATGTCTTCCTAATTGGCTTCTTGTTTTCCCGAATTAAAAATACTTTAATTAGGGGCACCTGGGTGGCTCAGTCATTAAGCGTCTGCCTTCTGCTCAGGTCATGATCCCAGGGTTCTGGGATCGAGCCCTGTGTGGGACTCCCTGCTCCCCAGGAAGCCTGCTTCTCCCTCTCCTACTCCCCCTGCTTGTGTTCCCTCTTTCACCATGTCTCTCTCTATCAAATAAATAAATAAAATCTTAAAAAAATACTTTAATTAAACAAAATTATATATCCATTATTACCATCAAAAGCTGACTTAAAATTGAACTATTCTCTTTTGTTACTTTTGAACTAGTAGCAAAAGTAGCAAAGTTTTAAATCCAATCATGATAAAAAGCACAATCTTACTCCAAGGTAGATTGCTCCTTCCTAAATCAATACCTGATTCTTTAAAGGCACAGTAGTTGTATTATTCACTTAAAAGACAAATAGATCAAAGAGAGGATTTTTAACACAGAACGGAAAGGTTATGGTATTTGTGTGACAACTATAAGAAGCAATAGGTATTGTCTGTCCTTAATTAAGAGACGAACACTGATAATCCATCTTTATCAATGGAATGGAACACAAGCCTGAAAACCTGTTAGATGTAATCTAAAATGGAGTGTTGAGTTTTTCCAAAATCTCTTACACATTATCTCAGTGTAGGACTATTTTTTATAATCTTGTTCTAAGGCTATGATCAATGTGAACTTTAAGAAGGATTTAGTGGTGATGATAGGATTTTCTTCTCCAGAAGGATGCCACACCGGGGAGGGGAAATGCATTAATGGAAAAGAATTTTTGAAACTTGTTACTTGATAAAATTTTACAATACATGGTGAAGACCTTTGTTTTCAAAAGATTTTAAAACCCAATTTTTGAAGGTAATAGTCTTGATACAATGTCATGTTCAACCTTGATATGCAAGAACTGAAGTAATTGTCATTCCAGATTTTGAGGTATCCCAAATTAAAATGCAATAAAATTGTGCTAGGCAAAGTTTGTCAATAACATGTTTATTTAAATCCATCTTAGCTGTGAAAATTACATTCAAACTTTATTAAAATAATTTACATTTTAAGCATTTTCATTGCGTTTGTGGATTTATACAAATTTGGGTTCTATTCAAGTGAATTAAGGAGAAAACAGATGTATCATTAGTGTTCATGGAAATCAGATCCAAGAGTAAAACCATGCCTGCTGTCTGGTAGGAGTAACCTGCCTAAGTTCAATTTGGGATCAGACTAGCTATCACTTCAGTTAGAAAACCAACTGCAAAAATATTAGCCATCTTTCTAGATGAAAGTCCAATTATGAGCACAGGGACATGTCGCCAGCAACATTATTTTGAGGAATTCATACCATTCATCAACCCCAAGGTGACAGCTGAAATGTTTAGTACTGCTATCCCACCTCGGTCTCATCTGGCAGGTTGCACTTGGATTTCGGCAATTACCCTGAACATTTTAAAAATTTGATTAAAAAAATGTGGTTGGCCAAGATTATTTCATTTTCATTTTTAAACCCATTTGTAATGTACACTAAATCCTCTACTTCTTAATGGGTAGAGCTGGACTCAATAAATGTTCATGGAGAAGGTTTCATTTCAACCAGAATGTTCTTCTTTGCCTATATACTTCTTGTATACACTTCTCCTTCTCCCTCAATCTCTCTCTCTCTCAAAGAAAGTAATATAGATATACATGGATATATAAACATATGTATATGTATGTATATGGTGTGTGTGTGCGTGTGTGTGTGTGAATCCTTTAAAAAATCCAGAAAGTTTTAATTGTGTTCAAATACTTGAACTCATTATTATGGAGCAGATTCTTCATTTGGAAAGCCTCTTTCCTTCCTGATACTAGCTTCATTTTAATTCTAATAAAAATATTTTACCAATAAAGTAACATAGGTTAGCAAGGACAGACCCCCTTGTTCTTATTTATTTGCACTGCCAGTTGGACATTTTAAAGTCTTGGTTGTCATGTATTCACTGAAAAAAATCTTTTCTTTTTGAAGGAAGCCTGGCAATATTCCCGCCAGCCCTTAGCTTTGTTTAATATCATGGTTTCAAATTTATCATGTCCTCCCATTTCTTTTTTTTAATTTAATTTTATTATGTTATGTTAATCACCATACATTACATCATTAGTTTCTGATGTAGTGTTCCATGATTCATTGTTTGCATATAACACCCAATGCTCCATGCAGTATGTGCCCTCTTTAATGCCCATCACCAGGCTAACCCATCCCCCCACCCCCCTCCCCTCTAGAACCCTCAGTTTGTTTCTCAGAGTCCATAGTCTCTCATGGTTTGTCTCCCCCTCTGATTTCCCCCCTTCATTTTTCCCTTCCTACTATCTTCTTTCTTTTTTATCCTCTCCATTTCTTTGTCTTATTCTTGTCTGATTTCTTGCTTGCTTGTTTTGCTTTTGACTTTCTCCCAGTATTGCCAGATTTTCCAGCCCAAGTCTTTCACTAACCACTACACTTTTTTCTAGGCAACCTGGCTTTCCCTGCCCTCCATTCTAGGCATTTTTTTTTTCTTTCTGATTTATGGCTAGTAAAACACTGTTCCTCCCACAACTGTAGAATATCAGCATATTACAAGCTCAGCAAAGCATCCATTCCTGTGACCTCCCTTCTCACCCCTCAAGAAAGTAGAAAATACGCTCAAATCATACTTGTTCTTAATGTTGTTGGTAGTAGTAGAAGTAGTAATAGTGGTATTTACACATTTGGAGAATCCATGGCAAATAATTAGAATTTACTGAACAGTTTTCAAACATAATTACATTTAATGAAAGCATCAGCACCACTTAATTAAACAAGCCAATAACCTGGAATTCTCTTTAGACCAGAGATTTCAAATTGGCCATCGATTGGCTGTACTCCATATACACTTGTGTTTTCTTTAGCCACAAACTTAAGAAGAATATAATCAGAGCAGTTTACATAAATATGAAAATTGTCATTTTTTTGTGGAAAAATTAGTAGATTTGGCAACATTGGGCCCAGATTTCTCTATGGCTTTGGCTGACAAGTGCTGCCCGCTTTAAGATGTGTCTACTTTTTCTTTTGCTAGTCTCTACTGTTGTTTATTATTTCATACCTCCTCCACCTCACTCACTGATGTTTCCTGTCTCACTCTGGTAAGGATTTGAGTTTTTGAAGTCTGTTCAATCCCTTTATGTCATTCATTGCTTCTAATTGACCAACGAGTTCTGGCAATTTTATCTTCTGAATTGAGCTTGGCAACCTTTTTCATTAAAGGGCCAGATAACAAATGTTTCAGGCTTTGCAGACCCTAAGGTCTCTGCTGAAACTTCTTAGTTCCACTGCTGTAGTCCCAATGCAACCATAGACAATGAAAACAATTGAGAATGACTATCTATATTCTATATTTATGCAAACAGGCAGCATGCTGGATTTGGTCCACAAGCTATAGTTTGCTGAATCCTGCTCTAGATGATCATGTGCCAAAGTTGTTTTTTTTTTTCCAGAACATTATATCCATGAAATGCTCTATAGAAAAAAAAAAAAAATCCTTAGAGAATGAAATATACACCTATCAGACATTTAAATGGCCTGAAAAAATGGAGCTATTGAGAGGTCATCACCTTTGTTTAGCAATAGTATTTCCAGTCATATTGGAGTACAGGATCTTTATTTTAGACTTAAATAACTTAATATTTCAAATCACAACTGGAACCATGTTTCCGGTGGAAGTCTTGAATCCATGACCACTCTTCCTTCTGCACTGCCACCGATCTGGATTGGTCCTTTGGTTCTCCTTTCGATTTTGTTTTATTATTTTATTTTATTTTTTTTATTCCATTCCATTTTTATCTTAAAAAAAAAGTAATTATGCATGTGAGAAAAAAAAATTGAGAAGTAACAAAAGATATCAAATAAAAAACAGATCCTTTCCACTTTGGAGCCCAAATTCCTATCTCAGAGTCTAAGTTAGTTTTGTTTGTGTCCTTCTGTATGTTCTATACATGTACAAACACCATGTAAATGTGTGTATGTGCATTCTTCTCAATCTTTTCTTTCACATAGCCTGAGAATTCTAAAAAAAAATGTAGGTACCTTTCAGTGTTGTTCTGTTACACAAGACAGAATGAGAACTCTGGATAGAGAAATTATCATGAGCCAATAATTTTCTCTAGACCTGTTTCCTACCACTTCTCCCTTTAAAATCTCTTAGGTTCGGGGAGCCTTCGGCTTAGGTCATGATCCCGGGGTCGTGGGATCGGACCCCGCATTGGGCTCCCTGCTTGGCGGGAGGCCTGCTTCTCCCTCTCCCACTCCCCCTGCTTGTGTTCCCTCTCTCGCTCTGTCTCTCTCTGTCAAATAAATAAATAAAATTTTTAAAAAAATAAAATAAAATCTCTTAGGTTCTATGCACCTCAGTTTTTCTATCTGTAAAATGGCAGGGAGGGAGGAAATAATAACCCTTTATCATAGATTTTACATGAGGATTAATGGGATAATGTCTGTAAACTGGTAAGTATAAATAAATGTTCAATAAACGGTAGCTGGGGTACAGTGTGGTAGGCATCGTGGCTGTATATAAGTTTGAGAGCGATTGCACAATTGAGGTGTTAACAAAAAGGATGTGATATTTCATGGCATTCTGGAGTTTAAAAATTATTTTAAATGTATAATTCCATTTAAGCCTCAGCCATACTTCACCAACTATTTATGTAGCTGTTCTCCCAGGCACAGTTGCTGGAACATAGTAAGAATTCAGATGTTAGACAGTATTAACAAGGTCGATAAATTCAAGTAACTTATATTCTGGAATGGGAACCAGATGGTAATTCAGTACGTAAAGTTGATGATCATATATTACGGTGAGGATTCTGCAGGTAGTAAAAAGGGCCACATAGTACAGGTTAAAGGGTGATTTGCTACTGAATTTCGATAGCTGGGCAACTGGAGCTATATTCCATATGAGTAACATTATCCTAAAATACAAAATGTCAATAGGGGCTATGGGATTGGGCAACCAAGGTGGCCCTGTTTAACCTTGAGGGCCCCAGGAATATTCCGGGAACACACTTTAACCTGAAACCAGGGGAAAAGATTATCAGAATTCTTACAGAATTTATTTCCTTGAGAAGCTCAGACTTGAGGAACTTAGTTAAAAAAAAAAAAAAGGCTTCTATCATAGATTGTTGGTAGAAGGATGAAAAGCGGTCATAGAGCAAAGCAACAACTGAAGGACCTTGGGCTGATGTCTTGGTTAAGTGCAATTGTACAAGTGGCAAAAACACCTTGTCCAATACTTCCTTTGATCTTTCTTAACAGAATTTTGGGGGACAGAACGAGAGTAGGTGCAATCACACATTCAGGAGAGGTTAGCTCATCCACTTTTGCTGAGCTTTAACATGTTTGAGGAAGGTGTGTGTAGTCAAATGGTCATCAGAAGGTAGAAGATTAGAGCTGTGTGATAAATTTTGGTCACTTTTTTTTTTTTTTTCTGTCAACAAAGGGAAGCCGTTGAATCATTTGGCCTTTTTCTTTTTTTAAAATTTAAATTCAATTAGCCGACATATAGTTCGTTAGTTTCAGATGTAGAGTTCAGTAATTCATGAGTTGCATATAATACCCAGTGCTCATCACATCACGTGCCCTCTTTAATGCCCGTCACCCAGTTACCCCATTCCCCCACCCTTTTTTGAAAAGATTTATTTTTTTATTTGAGGGAGGGGCAGAAGGAGAGAATCTTCAAGCAGACTCCCTGCTGAGCGTGGGGCTGGTCATGTGGCTCCATCTCAAGACCCTGAGATCATGACCAGAGCTGAAACCAAGAGTCAGAAGATTAACTGACTGAGCCACCCAGGCACCCCTCATTTGGCCCATCTTCTAATAATAATCCAGAGCATTAACTAAAAGTACTTACTGTATAGCTCTTATATTATAAGCATTGCCTGTATTAGAGGTACTGTATATACATTATCTTATTAATCCACATAACAGCCACAGGAACTAAACATTAATATCCCTACTTTAAAGATTAAGACACACCAACTAAGTCTCTGAGAGGAGTGTGAAACAATGTAGGGGGATTGTATTTCAGTCCAGAGGTATATACGCTTTTCCCCACACCTCAGTTCCTTATGTATGCCAGATTCTGACCACACTGACCGAAGTGAATATGCCTTCCCATCAAACTGGTACCATGAATGGTAGTTACGTTTTTCGCTAGATTACCTTATTTTATAGCAGAAATAATGTCGAATCTGTTTGAAATCTAAATGGGCTTCATCTCTATCTGAACGGGGAATTCAAAACCCTGAGGCTCTCCTGACTCATCTGAGGACAGGGTGATCAGAGGTGGGGCTGTGGGAGTATCTGTGCTGGGAGACAGCTTTGCTTTCACAGACAGACAGGTAGAGGGGTTTGCACCAGCAGCAGCCCTGGAGGTGGGCATACAGAGGGGCCAGGAGGGAGAGGGTTGTGAGCGTGCCACAGTCCTGTGACAAAAGCATTTTCAACCCTGCAGAGAGTCCTGGGTGAGCAGGGTCAGCAGGTGGTCTCATAATCTTTATCAGAGGTCCAGGAGTTCAAAAATCAGAAACTTACTCTAGCGTAGGTGTGTGTGTGCACGCATGTGTATGAGGTACTCTGTTTGAAATCTTAGTCTGAGTGAAAAATACCATTACTTTTTTTCTCGTGTGTTTTGGATTGTTTTGTTTGTTTCCATCTGAAAGACTGCTACTTTTTCTGCCTGGCAACTCCTTTTAGCCTTCCTTGACCCCACTCACAACCCTCCCCCGCCCTTTTTGCTTTGTGTATTCCTCTCTTGGTGGGTTTACCACACCACATGAAATGTTTTTATTCAGTGTATTCATCTGCCGGTGTCTCTTGACTCTAAAGCTGCTTGAGGGCAGGGCTGCCTTATTAATCTTTCTGTCCCCTGTACCAATCCCTACAGGTATATCGCCAATACTCCTTGATTGGAATTGAATTAAACAAATGGTAAACGAATATTTGCAGTTATACCACATGAATGCCAAATGGGTTTAATTAGTTGAAGATTCTAGAGAAAGATTGAAAGATGAAAAATCAAGGACTGTTTCCCTTCCCTCTGATTTCCTGCTTTGTGATGAAGGATGTAAAGCTGTTGGGGTTTTATGAATCTTGCCACTAGCCAGAAAACCTTTAAAATATGATTCAATATCATGCAGACAGAGACTCAGAGCAACTTGGCAGTTAACAGCTAATGGCTTTTAAGGGTTTAAGTCAGCCTTAAACATTATTCCAATGAGTTTTTGTGGTTTAATTACCTTAAAACATTAAGTAGTCAAAGAGCCCATCAATATAGAGACATTTAGAGATACCAAATGTGCACTGCTCACAAAGACCACCTTGAAGGTGTCTAATACAGAATCTTATTTTGCCAAAATAGCACGTAAAAATAGTTTAAGTTTACCTGTTTGAGCCTAATGATGTGTGCCATCATTAAGCCAGGAGAAATGTGAATTCAGAGTGATTCTTTAAACAGCAAGGAAGAGCTTTCCAAAGCAAAGGACAAAGCGATTTCTTCCCTACCCCGTTCTTACTGTTAACTTTAAGCAGTATGTATACTTAGTGGCTATGATCCCAGGCTTTGGATTTCAAGGGTTCTGGGTACAAATCTCACCTCTGCAATTTGTAGGGAAATTAAGTAGCAGGACAATAAGTCTCAATAATTATCCAGCTGAATTTTTGTGGAGATGTCATGAGATGACGCATGTAGAGATATTAATAGTAGCAGCTAATATGTGCTAAGCATTCTTTAATTTTAAAAAGGCTATTCTCATGACTTATGGAAGACAGAAAAAAATGAGTTTGAAGGGTCAGTATCCAATTTTAAAAGGGCCTAATATCTCCATTGTGATTTTCCTTATTTGGAGTTTAATCGAAGAAACCAACGGTTGTCACTTATTTTATGTGCCATTCCAGATATTTTCTTCTGCAAAACTCATTTTTATCCTTGGACTCACAATAACTTCATTACTCTTTTCAAGTCAAATCACATCCCAATCTCAACAATTCAAATTGGCCTAAGATCCTGCACTAACAAAATGTTAATATTTATGAGTAATGCATTTTGGGTTCAGAGGATAGGGAGAGAAACCTTCCGGGAGGCAGATGAGTTATTGGCCTGCTATAGAATGTGTCATTTGGAAAGAGCTGCATTGTAGGGAGAGATGATTCAAATGCACAATTTCAAGGGGCAATGCAATCTAGTTTACTAATCTCTCATTATACTAAGGTGAGGCTTTTGTGAACACTGACTGCTCATTAGCATCTCGATCCCACAGAAGAATCCAGATAATGGGTGCCAGTTTTATTCTCATTATTGAGCAATTCAAATGTTTGCATTTCTTTCATGAAGCCATCATTTAAAAAATTAAGAGTAGCAAAGGGTAAAGGCGGATCATTTGAACCATGTAATCATGGGCATTCTATGTTAGATAATATTTATTTATTTTTAAATTTGAAAGTCCCTAAGTAATTTACATGCACAGCTCATCATCTCTGGAGTCACGTGTCTCTCTTCATTTCTTCCTTCTTTCACATTCTGTTTTGCTCCCACACCACGCAAGCTGATCTCTCCCCTATGATAGAACTCAGTTTTGAGACTGCACCTGAAATCTGTTGGTCAGATCTGATCTAATGCATGTAAAAATGTTTTTGCCTATTAGCTGATTAGAAGAAAAGGTAGATTGTTTTTTGTTTGTTTGTTTGTTTGTTTTTTACATTAGGGAAATAACCGGGAAATCGGATAGGCTAGTGGAAAGCTACAACTTAACATCTGTTAGTTGAAGCTGGGCAAGCCAGTTCCTCACAATTGGCATATAACCCCCCTGACTGAGGGAAACTTCAAATGCTAGCTCAGAGATTTCAATTAGATTATAATAGGAGCTCTTAATTGATATTCAGCTATGGGAAAGAGTAACTTAAAAAAAGGAAGAAAGAATATGTATAAGCTTTTCTACTTCTTTACCTCAGGCCTACTTAGGTTGAATCTGGTATTAGTCCCATCAGCCAGTGCCCTGGTACAAGAAAAATAAGGATCTTAAACACCAACAATTTCAGTTCCCAGTCTCTGGCTGCACTAGATGGTCCTCTAATTGTTGGGGGAGAGGATGCTGCATGTGAGGAACACAAGACTGGCGTGAAGACCGAGGACGTAAATCACATAAAATGCGTGTGTAAATTATATTGCATAATATAATCCAAGGTGCCATTAGATTAACAGAATAATGACTCACTGTGAATCACCAAAGTATTTATTAGCTTTTAATTGCCCTAATAATAATGATAGTAGAAAGTACTAGGATAATTATAAATTTGTCTGTATGCTGCTGTAGTTGGATAAGCATGGGTTTGGAGTCAGACAGACCTAATTAATCCTGTGATTTCATTCTTAGAGCTCCACGACATTGGACAAACGTGCTTTATCTCATTTCCAGGTGTGTTTTAAGAGTTAGAGATAATGAAAAGGAAGAAGATAGCAGGAGGGGAAAGAATGAAGGGGTGGGGGGAAGAGTTAGAGATAATGTATCTAAAGCATGTAGCGGAGTACCTGACAGGTAGATATTCAACATTCTAGTCCTTACTCCAAGAAATTTCCATCATAAAAAGAGAGAATGAGTTTCTTTCAGAGTAGAAGAGAGTCATACACCTCCAAAGGGGCCCAAGGCAAGGGTGTCAGTGAAACACAGATAGGAGAGGGACCTGGGTCTGGATTCTGGCTGGTTACGTGAGGTCTGGCAGAGGCTGTGATGAGACATGCAGACAGACGCTTGTGCTTCAGGGTCATTTTAGTTACCTGTTTTATAGGACACCCCAAGAAGACATTTCTACTCAGAGGTACCTTGTTTCATGCAAGCACACCATTAAACTCACTTAAAAGCTGATATTCCCTGCCAGCATCACTAGCTTCTGCCAGAAGAGGATTAGAAATCAAGTTTCCCCTTCGGTTTTATCAGAGAAGAAACTATTAAACGATTCCTCAAGTCCCTGGCCAAATCCATCATTGAACTGGCTCTAGGTTTTTATAGGTAAGTTGCTGAATCTCTTTAAGTGTCAGTTCCCTCATCAGTAATAGGGTGCCGACAATGAAACCATCCTGACGTACAGGGATGCTGTGCGCCATTTCATCACATGAAGTGCCTAACGCAGGGTGTTTGGAGGTGAGGTGTCTCAGCTGCTGCAGCCCCCGCTAGCAAGATCTCATCCATGACAGGGTAAAACCGAGATGATAGCTAAGGTACTATCATCTTTCCTATCTCGCTTCCATCTTCATTATGTTCTGGGTAATGGTCACCAAGTAAAATCAAACTCTCTTCCCTCCTCTTAATACTAAATAATAGGCCAGTACATTGAAACTGCTGTCACATTAGGTCTTGTTAAATAACCAACCAAACTCCTTAAGAAGGGATTAAATGGTTTCATCTAAAACCTTCATCACCATCATTGTCATTTGTCAAATGTTCTCTATATGGCCATTGCTAAAGTCTGAATATTCGTGTCCCCCCCAAAAAAAACTCCTATGTTGAAATTTTAATCCCCAGGCTGATGGTATTTGGAGGTGAGTCCTTTGGGAAGTGATTAGGTTATGAAGATGGAACCCTCAGGTTTGGGATTTGTGCTCTTATAAAAGAGGTCCCACAGAGTTCCCTACCCCTCCCAACATGTGAGAACACAATGAGAGAAGTAGGCAGTCCGCCATCGAGAAGAGGGCCTTCATCAGAGCCTAATAACGCTGGTGCCTTGATCTCAAACTTCCAGCCTCCAAAACTATGAGAAGTATATTTCTGTTGTTGATGAGCTACCCAGTCTGTAGTGTTTTGTTTTAGCAGCCCAAGCCTTGAGCTGTGGTACATTTATTTTCTCATTGAATCCCTAAGACAACTTTACAAGGTAAGTGTTATTTCCATTTTATAGATGCGGAAGATGAAGCTTATTTTGGTGAATAATATGCCCCAAGTTTTAGAGCTAATACACAAGAGACTGGAGTTTGAGCCATGTTTTCTGGTTGTAATGCCCATTTACAATTCCTTATATGTTACTCTCATCTAAGGTTAAGTAACTAAAGCTAAGTGACTTAAAATCATGATGACATTTTCATACCATGTAACTTGGTCATTGGTCAGCCATCACTCCCTTGTGACAATGATGAGGTTATTTGTTCATTTTTTAACATAAAATGTCTTTATCTTTGAGAAAATACCCTATTCTTATTAGAATCAGCAGTGTAACAACTGTAAACATATCTTCTCATAAGTGTCTTTAGATAATATGTTCCTGAATTGTTTTAATTTATAGTAGGACTGGAAGAATATTATACACATCAGTCATATAAATAATGTGACATAAATAACAGCTGCACTGAGTACCAAAGCAATTATTTTCTCCTGAAGTAATCATTAATTTTTTAGTGGGAACTGGAAATTTGCATGCAGCATTGTGTCCTTACATAATTTGGGTGAGGCTCCTTTACTCAATTGCCTGGATGTTTAATACCTGAAAATTAGTTTTTATTTGAGAATTGTCAAGATCTGCTGATACTTTTTATTTTTGCCTGGGGTAAGGAGCAAGACTGTGTTTATGGTAATGGTGATACTGACACCTGTTTTGCTGTCAGCCTTGTAGGGATGATGCAGAGTTGATACAATGAATCTCAAGTGCCTGGTGCTATGCTCTGCTCTTTTGTGTGTTAATTCATTGTAAAATAATTTGGGAAAAACCTACTATTTGCTGGGTCGGGTACTATATCCTGGGTCCGCAATGGTGAATATGAGAGAAATCAACAGACCTAAACACCAATTTCAAGAATATTTTTGTCTAGCATAAGATGCAGACAATAAAAATGGGAAAAAAAAAATATGAATTTCAGTAAGTTCTATAAAAAATAGAGACTGTGAAAGAGAATTGCTTAATGATCAGGGAAATCAAAGACCTAAGCACCAATTTCAAGAATATTTTTGTCTAGGGTAAGATGCAGACAATAAAAATGGAAAGAAATTACGAATTTCAATAAGTTCTATAAAAGAAATAGAGACTATGAAAGAGAATTGCTTAATGATCAGGGACTGTGAGGACTTAATTTTAAGGAGGGCTCTAAAGTAGTAGAGCCATCTTGGCCAGGAAAAGGCAAAGGTGTGTTCCAGGAAGAGAGAAGAGAATGCGATTCTCTAGAGCTGAAAACAACTGGATGTTTTTGAGGAACTGACAGAAGGCCTGTGTAGATGGGACATAGTGAGCAAAGATGAGTTGTAGCTCAGGGTGAGGTCACAGAAGTGATGGAAAGCAGTGAAGTTTCACACAAAGTTAAGAAATACTCTGGGCTACCTAGCTAATTAGTGATCATTTGAACCCAGGTTTCTATGACTACAAATTCCAGCTTATGTTTTATGAGTCCCTAGAATTGAACCATTCAATAAAATGATGATGACAATTAGTAATAATAATGATTACTAAACTGATTTGGTGCTTCTATGTCAAGCCCTCTTCTAATCACTTTTCATGCACTGAAGGACTGAATCCTAATATGAAACCTTGTGGCATTTTATTCTTTGCTTGATACTTAACAATATCCCCATCATACACGTGTATGGAGGTTACATAACTTGTCAGTATCACACAGCTAGTAAAGGATGGACTTGAATTTGAACCAAGGGTTCTATGACACTTTAAAGATTAGATTTTCAGTCCTCATCTTAATGACAGATTAAAACTTTTTAAATTATTATTATGAAACTATTTACCAAAAAACCCTGTAAGAATAGCAGTTCCTTTTTCTTGAACTGTTTAAGAGAAAATTGTTGATATGATGCATTACAACCCCTGAAAACCTTAGCAAGTAATATTCTACAACTTAGACACTCTCTTGCAAAGCAAGCATCAATGTCGGAAAAGTGAAATTGATACCTGTTTTCTACTTCAAGAGTCTGTTCAAGTTTAACTTATTGTGCCAATAATGTCTTTGTAGCAAAGCATAGACTTAAATGTATCAAATGCTTTTAGTACCTGACAGCTACTCTCCTTTGTACATGATAGCACTTCATTAATTTCTCTCTCATAGCAAAAGTTGTGTTCTATTTGTGAATCATGGATGCCATGCTTCCTGGGCTAGGATCTTAAGGGCAGTAATCAGTTTTCATCGCTATATCCTCAGCAATTAGCAAAGTCACTTGTAACGTAAAAGATGCCTGATGTATATGTGCATTGAAAGATGGAGGGTGGTGGAATTGTGGAATTGTTAGATGAATGGATAGAAAGATGAAAGAATAAATGCATGAAAGGATAAGTGGACAAAAGAATAAACAATTATAACAAGGTAGGGATACGGAATTCAGTATTTATTGAACATCCATCATGTGCCAAACAATTAATTGGCTGTTTTACATATGTTATTAATACTTCATTAGGTTATTATGTTATAGAATAGAAAAGCAAAGCTTGGGAAAATTAAAAAAAAAAAAGCACACCAAAAAACATAGTTCATACTTTTGACTTTACCAAAAGAGCTCTAAAAAATGTTCTTTCTGTTTTGATAGGACTTTATCTATTTAACATGATAGAAATATTTGCTGTTTATCCAGGAGATTGGATTGCACAATTATTAAGAAAAATGAGCATGGTCTGGATTGTTAAGGTAGAAAAAATGCACGATCCATTAGAGAAAACAAAACAAAAGATTTGGTGAGCATTTCTAAATACAAACAAGCCTGTGGTCTTCTCTAGAGGAGACAGAATTTTATTTATTTTCCATCTCTGGATTCAATCCAGGATTGTCAGAGATGAAGAATTAAACCTATACAATATCTTTGGAGGATAACTCTGAGGGATTATGTGGGCAAAGAATTTATAGGCTCATACAGATCACCCCTACAGCATTATTTATAGTTTCTTGGTAAAAGTTCATGCCTGTTGAGTGGGAAGATGTTAACTAAAATGTGAGGAAATGGAGCTTACAATAGAAGCATGGTTAAAGGAATCATAAAATGAAAACCACATGTCTAGTAACCCATTCACAGAGTAAATATTTGTGGAATAAGACTACATTCTAGAATCTAGAATCTGCATCTAGAACATAGTTCTAGGAAAATCAAAGATGTACGTTGCCTGCGTTTCAGTGTCTCCTAGTCTGTTGAGGTGAAGATTCTGGGAACATACATAGTTTCAGAGATACAATGAATGTAGAGCAGAGTGAAAGGGGTGTTAGTGAAGCACTGAGAATATGGCCCTTCGTGAACTGAAGGAGTTTGAGATGTTCTCTAAAATAGGTGCCATTTTTTTTTCGTTCATGAAACATGAGTGGAAATCTGCCAGATGGACAAAGTGAGGACCATAATTTCCCAGCCTACAAGGTGAAACCACAATAAGATGGACAAATACACAACTGGAACTTGAAATGGCTCCTTATGCCTTGAAAGGCTGCATATGGTTCTAATGTTCACATGTAATGGTTTGTTTTGGAGAGTGACAGCTGAGGCTGAGAAAGCTGTGGTAGACTGGGGTCGGACCATGAACCATAGAGGGGAATGCACAGAAGCACATATTTATCCTTATTTGCTGTCATTTTGGAGCCCCTTCAAATTATATATATATATATATATATATATATATATATATATATATATAGTCTTTTATATATATATATTTATATATATATATACACACACACAAAAGAACACTTTTGTTATGAGAGAGAAATTAACAAAGTGCTATCATATACAAAGGAGAGTAGTTGTCAAGTACGAAAAGCATTTGATTCATTTAAGTCTATGCTTTCTAGTCTGTGAACCAAGTATGTATAATTGTATATATTATATATATATATATAAAATATATATACTATATATTTAGATATAATTTCCAAATATATATACACATATATGCACATGTGTACACAATGCATATATATATATTTTTTTTTTTTAAAGATTTATTTATTCTAAAGAGAGAGAGCTCGTGTGAGCAGGGGAGGGGCAGAGGGAGAGAGAATCTCAAGCAGACACCCTGCTGAGCATGGAGCCTGACACATGACCTGAGATCATGACTTGAGCTGAAATCAAGAGTCGGACACTTAACTGACTGAGCAACTAAGGTGCACTTATGTATTTTTTTTTAATTTTTAAATTTTTTTTATGTTATGTTAGTCACCATAAATTACATCATTGGTTTTTGATGTGGTGATCCAGGATCCGTTGTTTTCGTATAACACCCAGTGCTCCATGCAGTACATGCCCTCCTTAATACCCATTACCGGGTTAACCCATCCCCCCACCCCCTCCCCTCTAAAACCCTGTTTGTTTCTCAGAGTCCATAGTCTCTCATGGTTCATCTCTCCCTCCGATTTCCCCCCCTTCATTTTTCCCTTCCTTCTCCCAATGTCCTCCATGCTATTCCCTATGTTCCACAAACAAGTGAAACCATATGATAATTGACTTTCTCTGCTTGACTTATTTCACTTAGCATAATCTCCTCCAGTCCCATCCATGTTGATGTAAAAGTTGGATACTCATCCTTTCTGATGGCTGAGTAATATTCCATTGTAGATATGGACCACATCTTCTTTATCCATTCATCTGTTGAAGGGCATCTCGGCTCTTTCCACAGTTTGGCTATTGTGGACATTGCTGCTATGAACATTGGGGTGCATATGGCCCTTCTTTTCACTACATCTGTGTCTTTGGGGTAAATACCCAGGAGTGCAATTGCTGGGTCATAGGGTAGCTCTATTTTTAAATTTTTGAGGAACCTCCACACTGTTTTCCAAAGAGGCTGTACCAACTTGCATTCCCACCAACAGTGTAAGAGGGTTCCCCTTTCTCCACAACCTCTCCAACATTTGTTGTTTCTTTCCCTGTCCATTTTTACCATTCTAACTGGTGTAAGGTGGTATCTCAATGTGGTCTTGATTTGGATTTCCCTGATGGCTAATGATGATGAACATTTTTTCATGTGTCTGTTAGCCATTTGTACGTCTTCTTCAGAGAAGTGTCTCTTCATATCTTCTGCCCATTTTTTGACTTGATTATTTTGTTTTTTGGGTGTTGAGTTTGAGAGATTCTTTATAGATCTTGGATACCAGCCCTTTATCTGTAGTGTCATTTGCAAATATCTTCTCTCATTCTGTGGGTTGCCTCTTAGTTTTGTTGACTGTTTCCTTTGCTGTACAGAAGCTTTTTATCTCGATGAAGTCCCAAAAGTTCATTTTTGCTTTTGTTTCACTAGCTTTTGGAGATGAATCTTGAAAGAAGTTGCTGTGGCCGATGTCAAAGAGGTTACCACCTATGTTCTCCTCTAGGATTTTGATGGATTCCTGTCTCACACTGAGGTCTTTCATCCATTTTGAGTTTATCTGTGTGTATGGTGTTAGAGAATGGTCGAGTTTCATTCTTCTGCATGTGGCTGTCCAATTTTCCCAGCACCATTTATTGAACAGACTGTCTTTTTTCCATTGCATATTTTTTCCTGCTTTGTTGAAGATTATTTGACCGTAGAGTTGAGGGTCCATATCTGGGTTCTCTATTCTGTTCCATTGGTCCATATGTCTGTTTTTGTGCCGGTACCATGCTGTCTTGGTGATCACAGCTTTGTAATATAGCTTGAAGTCGGGCAATGTGATGCCCCCAGCTTTGTTTTTCCTTTTCAACATTTCCTTGGCGATTCGGGGTCTTTTCTGATTCCATACAAATTTTAGGATTGTTTGTTCCAGCACTTTGAAAAATGTCATTGGAATTTTGATCAGGATGGCATTGAAGATATAGATTGCTCTAGGTAGCATAGACATTTAAAAATGTTTATTCTTCCGATCCATGAGCATGGAATATTTTTCCATCTTCTTGTGTCTTCTTCAATTTCTTTCATGAGTGTTCTGTAGTTCCTAGAGTATAGATCTTTACCTCTTTGGTTAGGTTTATTCCGAGGTATCTTACGGTTTTTGGTGCTATTGTAAATGGAATCGTTTCTCTAATTTCTCTTTCTACAGTTGCATTGTTAGTATATAAGAAAGCAACTGATTTCTGTGCATTGATTTTGTATCCTGCCACATTACTGAATTGCTGTATGAGTTCTAGTAATTTGGGGGTGGAGTCTTTTGGGTTTTCCACATAAAGTATCATGTCATGTGCGAAAAGAGAGTTTGACTTCTTCTTTGCCAATTTGAATACCTTTTATTTCTTTTTGTTGTCTGATTGCTGTTGCTAGGACTTCTAGTACTATGTTGAACAATAGTGGTGACAGTGGGCATCCTTGAAGTGTTCCTGATCGGATATTCGTTGTGGGTTTTTCATAGATGGATTTTATGAATTTAAGGAATGTTCCCTCTATCCCTATACTCTAAAGAGTTTTAATCAGGAAAGGACTCTGTATTTTGTCAAATGCTTTTTCTGCATCAATTGAGAGGCCCATATGGTTCTTCTCTCTCCTCTTATTAATGTGTTCTATCACACTGATTTGCAAATGTTGAACCACCCTTGCATCCCGGGGATAAATCCCACTTGGTTGTGGTGGATGATCTTTTTAATGTACTGTTGGATCCTGTTAGCTAGGATTTGGACCGATGTGTTTTTGTTCTCATTGGTTTCCGCGAATTGTTTAAGTTCTTCTTTGATTTCCTTGTTGACCCAAACATTCTTGAGCAGAGTGGTCTTTAGCTTCCAAGTGCTTGAATTTCTGCCAAATTTTCTCTTGTGATTGAGCTTCAGTTTTAAGGCATTATGGTCTGAGAATATGCAGGGAATAATCTCAATCTCTTGGTATCGGTTGAGACCTGATTTGTGACCCAGTATGTGGTCTATTCTGGAGAAAGTTCCATGTGCGCTTGAGAAGAATGAGTATTCTGTTGTTTTAGGGTGGAATGTTCTGTATATATCTATGAGGTCCATCTGGTCCAGTGTATCATTCAGAGCTCTTGTTTCTTTGTTGATTTTCTGCTTAGATGATCTGTCCATTGCTGAGAGTGGAGTATTGAGGTCTCCTACAATTAACATATTGTTGTCAATATGACTCTTTATTTTGGTTAACAGTTGGTTTATGTAGATGGCTGCTCCCTTGTTGGGGGCATAGATATTTACAATCGTTAGATCTTCTTGTTGGATAGACCCTTTAAGAATGATATAGTGTCCTTCTGTGTCTCTACAGACTTTACTTTAAAATCTAATTTGTCTGATATAAGAATTGCTACCCCAGCTTTCTTTTGAGGTCTGTTGGCATGGAAGATGGATCTCCATCCCTTCACTTTCAGTATGGATGTATCTTTAGGTTCAAACTGAGTCTCTTGTAGACAGCATATGGATGGGTCCTATCTTTTTATCCAGTCTGCAACCCTGTGCCGTTTTATGGGAGCATTTAGGCCATTCACATTGAGAGTGATTATTGAAAGATATGAATTGTCATCATGTTGCCTGTGAAGATGTTGTTTTTTTAGATTGTCCCTGTAAATATCTGTTGTATATCACTCTTGGGGTCTTTCTCCTTTTATAAACCCTCCCTTAATATTTCTTGCAGGGCCAGCTTAGTGGTCACATATTCTTTCAGTTTCTGCCGGTCATGGAAGCTCTGCATCTCTCCATCTATTCTAAATGACAGCCTTGCCGGATAAAGTATTCTTGGCTGCATGTTCTTCTCGTTTAGTACCCTGAATATGTCTTGCCAGCCCTTTCTGGCTTGCCAGGTCTCTGTGGATAGGTCTGACTTTATTCTGATGTTCCTCCCTCTGTACATAAGGAATCTCTTCCCCCTAACTGCCCTTAAGATGGTTTCCTTTGTTCTAAGATTTGCTTGTTTTACTATTACATGCTAGGGTGTTGGCCTGTTTTCCTTGATCTTGGGAGGGGTCCTCTCTGCCTCTAGGACACGAATGTTTGTTTCATTCCCCAGATTAGGGAAGTTCTCAGCTACGATTTGCTCAAATATATCTTCTAGCCCTCTCTCTCTCTCCACTCCCTCCAGGATTCCAATAATTCTGACATTGGAATGCTTCATGGTATCACTTATGTTCCTTATTCTATTTTCATGGATTCTGAGTTGTTTTTCCCTGGCCTCCTCTTTTCCTTTTTTATCTGTTAAATTGTCTTCCAGGTCACTAATTCATTCTTCTGCCTCACTTACCCTAGCTGTTAGATAGATTATCTAGATTAGATTGGATCTCATTGATAGCATTTTTAAATTCTGCCAATTCAGCTTTCATTTCTGCCCTTAGAGACTCTATGTTGCCATTAATTGATTTCTCCATTCTAGCTATTGTCTTCACAATTGCTAGCCTGAATTCCATCTCCGACATCTTGGTTATATCTGCATCCATTTGTAAATCTGCGGCATAAGTCACAATCTCTGAGTCTTTCCTATTTTGGGGATTCCTCCTCCTAGTCATTCTGTTGATGGGTGATTGAGGGAATGTATAGAGTCCAAATTATTGACCAGAACCCAAGCAAGATGCACCTGTTTTCTAGGGACCTTAGGGTTGCTGGCCTCTTGTTTTCCCAGCCTGTCTTCTGGGGGAGAGGCCTACCGCACTGTTACTCAGGCAACCCTGTTTGGGCAGAGTTGCCCTGCCCCCCTGTGGTGGGGGATGGGCTCAGTGGGAACCAGTTTTTTGGGGCTTTTGTTCTCTGGCGGCTTTCCCTGGTGGCTTTCCACGTCTCTTCCAAGAGTCAGAGCAGAATAGACCGTTTCCAACCCTCTGCCTCAGAGCAGAGAGATGGCAGTCTGTTCTTCAGTGAGCTCTCCAGGCCACAGTATCTCTGTTTCTGTCCATGCTGCTATAAACTGCAGCATCCTGGGTTGTGTGCCCCTCCGCAGGGCTCCCAGTCCTGCCTCCCGGTTGGGGCACGTCTCTGCCGTTTGTGCTTCTAAAACTGACAGCTGCTTCCAGTTCACATGTGCGACCAGGTTTCCGTCCTGGGGGCTGCCCTAAAGTCCTTTCCCAGCTGCTACTGGTCTGCGAGTCTCTGCCCTGTCCCCAGCGTGCAAGGCTGTAGCTCACCGGCGGTGTAGGATCCCCACAGCCAGGCTCCCTCCCGCTGCCGTTTATCCTCGAAATCTGTCCACAGAATCACGGCTTCCTGCTTCATACCTCAAAACCAACTGCTTGCAATATTCTATTTGTAGAGATCCAGATCTATCTTTTTACATCTCAGGCTGATTTCATGGGTGCTCAGAGTGGTCTGGTAGTATCCAGCTTAATTCTTGGGACCAGTTGGAATAGGATCCCCTACTCCTCCGCCATCTTTTCCCCCTCCAGCCCCTATGTATTTTTGAAGTACAAGTTATAAGCTACAATTTTACTGATTAGTACATGCACATGAAAAGAGGGTTCTTTTTAAGAAAAGATTTATTTAAGTAATCTTTACACTCAGTGTGGGGCTCATACTCATAAACCTGAGATCAAGAGTTGCACACTCTTCCGACTGACCCAGCCAGGTGTCTTACAAAAGAGGGATCTTGATCATTTCCTCCTTTCATTTTATAATTTTTGCTGTTTTCTCTTACAGGAATAGTCACATTTTGACTGATCTTATTCCTTCTTGTTTCATTTTGTACAGTACTCAAAACTTGAATGAATGATAAAAAGATTTTCTTGTACCCTTCCTTATTATTTTAAGCACTGATGAAGAGTGACCTTAATAAGACTGGGAAAATCATAACATCTCAGTGAATGGCCTGATAAGACGCATGGCTCATTATTCACTTTTGCCATCTCCATGTCTTGCCATGCTTCTTGAAACCAGTTGCATTCTGATGCTTAATTAGTCCCCAAAAGGAGACTTTTCTAAGCACTTTAAGGTACCATTTAGCTTTGTGTGGAGTGTGCTATGAGAATGTCCTTTTTGGCCCATAATTTCCCAATCTACATCATTATTCCTAGAAATGGGACTCCTGATATGCTCTGTCAGTGGTTTCTGAAATGCCTATTGATATCTGAATTTTTTGAAAGAGCCAAAATAAACAAATCAATAAAAAATAGCTTTGTATAGCAAAATATATGAATTGTCCTAATCCCCTTATTTATTATTGGATGAGAATGAGCATATCAAGCAACACTTTACTCCCCAAAATGCTGGCTCCACTGCAATGACCATTCCTCTTCTCTGTTAGACTGTATTTTGTGCCATTCATATTCTGTATTTGGAAGGTATCTTTAGTTTTCCTAAGCCAGTTATTAGGTTTTTAAAAATAAGATAAAGCAGTTTGGTTTTTTGAAAAGCAAAGAGCCCCTTCTAGACTCTCCCTTCTCTTTCCTCTGAAGGTAATCACTTGTTGGAAACAGTAAGCCAAGAACAAAAGAATCATAGTGGCATGACTAAAGCTTGGAGAATTTGCTCAGAAAAGTTCCCCAAATACAGGTCTTTAGGAGCCAGTAAATTAAACTCCTGACACAGTGTCTCATTGGCCCCAACACACAGGGTCATCTGATTATGCCTCCTCATAAATGGCCAAATTAATCTCAATCCCTTTAAAAGGTATTATTCCTGTAGAACTCAAAACTATGTGGTTAGTTTACTGTCACTCCTGAAAAGTTCTGTTTCTCTGGTAGTAACTGATAAAGATGGGGATTTCTCGAAGTCAATCACTCAAAATAAAGAACTTAAATCCATTTTAACATACCTCTGGGAAGCAGATCTGCATTAACCTAGTCTAGGACTTCTCTGGCAATAATAAGGTTTAAGAGCGTGCATAGCCACTGCTGATTTCTGCAAGTGATACAATGAGGGGACAGAAACAATGAGGCAAACATAAAATGGGACCTGGGATTAAGGGATCTTCCACTCAGCCATGTGTAGAATGTTGAAAATTAATGTGGTATTGTTTAGCAAGCAGCTGTCAAGTTATTGTAATTTGCAAAATCTTTCTTTTTCTTCCTCTTCTCCTTTACTGAAGGCGTATTGGAAATGGCTTCGTTTCTGAGGGATGACAAAGTTAATCCTATTTTGAGTTCCATTTGAAGAAAATGACACTTAAAGCTTGTTTTGCATTTATCAAATGAGCCAGTGAGTTCAACATTTACTGAGTGCCTCTGAATGGAAGACACAGTGTTAGATAGCAGGGTTATAAAGATGAATTGAGAACAGTCACTTCCATCAAGATATTTAATGTCTGGTGGGAGTTATAGAGCAGGACTTTGTAATTTTCTTTTTCTGTAAACGTATGAGTAGAGGTAAGCAAAGGGTGGAAAGGGGAGGACCCAGGTGGACCTAATGGGTTGCCTAAAAGTTTAAGACCATTGGCGTGGGGACAAACCCAAAGGAAGCAGACTGGTGCCCAGCCAGGGTCTTGGGTTGGGCATGGGTCTTCTGAGGTCTTTAACATATCCAGGGGCAATCTGTGTCTCCACAGAAATAGCTCATTGTACGAATTATATAATAATGTATATTGAATACCATTTAATTACATGCACATGAGCAAGAGTGCTGTGTTTTATCTTCCAGCATCTAGCAGCATGTGGGATCTTGTGTGCACAAAGTAAATATTTGAATAAATTAGTCCAAGAATGACAGAAATTTAGTTGTACATAAACAGAGCTTTTGAGAACAGTATTAGTGGCCCCACATCCAAGTTCAAAAGAAACAAAAACACAGGGCTATTACACTGATGCAAAATAGAAGTTCAGAAGCTAGGACAATAATGAACACTTCAGGAAATGGGGATCTAAGGTGGGCAAGGAGAAATTGTCTGGGATATTGGCTTTAGTAAGTGTAGGGATGCTTAGGAATAATTCATAAGAGGTGGTGAATTTTGAGGGTGCAGGGTCAGTTGGTAAGTTTTACAGTATATAAGTTGTTCAGGGGCACCTGGGTGGCTCAGTCAGTTAAGCGCCTGCCTTCGGCTCAGATCATGATCTCAGGGTCCTGGGATTGAGTCCCGCGTCGGGCTCTCTGCGCAGTGGGAAGCCTGCTTCTCCTTCTCCCTCTGCTGCTCTCTCTCTCTGTCAAATAAATACATAAATAAAATCTTAAAAAAAAAAAGAAGTTGTTCAGATGAGCTGCAGAAATAACTAACTAAAGAATTAAATAAATAGCAAACAGGACCTTCATCCGTTTGCATCCACTGTATGCCAAGGCATGCCAGAATAATGATTGCTTTACGTTTCCATGAGCCCTTCCCTACACGGCTCTGCTGACAAAAACCTTCCAATCATAAGGACTGCACTGCACCCCAAATAGAAATGCCATAAAGTTTATTTTGATAAATAGTACTCATTCTGTATCTGAGAGGTCTACCACGGAGGGAACATATATCAGATGATTACCCGGATTCCCACTTGCTGGGGACTTCCTACTTGCCAGTTGGTCAGAAGCTGATCAGCCACTGCAGTCTCACTTTGATCCATGGCATTTTACTTTTTTTGCAGCCAAAGAACTTGGCATCCAAACAGAAGTGTCATCACTTGATAATGGATATACTTGAATCAGTCAAGCTACCCATTCAGCAGCAGGGTATTTGATAGTCCTTCTGATTAAAGAAAAGAAGGTGCTTTACAAAGAAGTTCCTCTCATTTTCATGAATTTTCAAGGTTGGACTTTTATTTTCCATCTGGCATCTGTTTGTTTCTAATTCTCTCAGTTTAGGTGAACAAACTGTAGGAGAAATAAGGAGAATTCAAAGATACCATTCTGAGACATAAGGGCAATAACCTGGGTTATAAACTCAGATCTACCACTTTTTTGGTGACTAGGTTAATCAGCCAACTTTTCTGGGCTTCAGCTTATTTGTCTGTAGAATTCATCATTCATCTATACATTCATTCATTCAACAAGTATACACTGAAAATGTAGTATGCAACAGTCTAGGTACTAAGAATACAATGGTAAGAAAAAAATCCATTATTATCAATGAATTGAAAGGGAGGAAAACTTTCCCTTTCTTCCCTTCTAAGTTTTTTTGGCTGGTCTAATAATTAAATTGGCATAGGATAGATTAACAGGAGAAAAACAAATTTAATTTTGTATATGTGAGAGCTCATAAAAATATGGGACTCAAAGAAGTGACCAGTGCAGGCAGCTTTTATACCTTTTAGACAAAGAAACCATAAATATGTGAAGTATTGAAAAGACAGAAAGCTTTGCACATGGGGTAGTAAATTAGTGAAACAGTAACAAAGTTTGTCCTTCTTGCTCCTGAAGTTCCCTACTCTGGTGATAAGGACGTCTCTCCTCCTTCCCATACAGGGAGGGTACTTTTCCCATGGGAGATTTATTTTCTGCTTCCTGGGGGTCAAAGGAGGGTCAGAGTGTGTTTCTTGCATTGGCTGTTTCTTAAGTAACTTTAAGTCAGAATAATCAATACGCCACAATGGCCTATTTTGGGGTGGCTTATTCTCTCCCTCAGAATCATGAAGCTTAATATGCAACACATTTACCTAAAAGGCTCCCATAATAGGAACACATATAACGGGGACTTTAACCTGTTCAGAAAGATGCCTGGACAAAATGACACTTGAATTGAGATCTAAAGTTTAGAGATAAGTTAACCAGGAGAAAAGGAACAGAGGAGAGTTTTCAAGGCAGGGAAAACAGTATTTGTGAAATCCCTGTGGTTGGAATTGGTTGTGGAGTTTGAAAAAAAGGCCAGTGTGAATTGAACACAGAGAACAGGGAAACAATGTAGCTCTATCTGTGCTTCTCAGTCTTTCCTGTGCACATACAACTCCTGGGGATTTTCTTTTAAATGCAGGTTCTGGTTTAACAGGTTTGAAGTGGAGCCTGAGAGCAGAAGCTCTTCCTGAGAGACCTCCCAAGTGATGTCACTGTTCTTGGTCCAAAGACCACAGTCTGCCCAATAAAGTGCTAGATGGAGTTTGGTTTCTGCCACGATGACCAAAAAGGGGAATTGTGTTGTTTATTTTAGCATTACCTAAGAAAGGACATTAGCCATGCCAAAACAACAACTTTGTCATTCCCCTATTTCTTTCTCTCCTTTCTCCTCACACTCTTCCCCAGTTTTTAGCTTTAGTCTCTCTCTACAGCAAATGCAGAAAGGGGAGCATTTTCCCCAACGATAGAGAGGCTTTTCTACCCCAGGGAGAATGGGCCATGATTCCTGACTAGAGTTTCATGGCAATAGTTTGACCAGTCTCTGGAGCTGGGGGCAAGTTATTGACCCATCTTGGGTTATAAGTTTACCCTGGTCAGGTGTAACCTGATTTACCTGAATATATAGTTATCAAGATATCAACACTGAATAAAGAATCATTATAAGCTTTTCAGTGATTCAATTTATGTCTCCTAATAATATCAAAACAATAGATTAAATTTAAAGCTGTAGTTCAGGATTTATTAGGGCTTAGGCAAGAAACAGAAAGAGATGTCATTTTACCCTCTAATAATTCTATTTATTTATGCACTAACACAAGTAAGCAATCATTATTTAGGAAGGAAAGCAAGAAAATGACAAATTAAATACTACTACTACTAGCCTCTCAAAATGTATGTTGGAACTAAATGAACAGAATTCTATTTTGAGTTGCTGTAATTCTATAGACAATTCCTGTGGATGTTCAGAATAGAGTCAGTAAAGGTCAACAACATTACATGTGATCCAGGACCTTATCATAAGCTCCTCCAGCATGTGGAGAATTATTATGAGACCAGGGGCTCTTTCTTCTCCTAACAGCAGGTCCCTTTTAATAGAGAGAAAGCAACAGTTGAAAAGGAAGAAGCCAACCTAAGAATGTGATATCAAGGTTACTGTGATATGTTTATTAAAACAACAACAACAACAAAACATTTTAAACTTTACTTATACTTCCACGACCCTGGGTATACAGTTGGTTCATTTATAATATGAATTAAGTACATATTATGATATGCCCTTGATTTCAAGATGTTTGATATAGGGGCGCCTGGGTGGCTCAGTTGGTTAGGTGACTGCCTTCGGCTTGGGTCATGATCCCAGGGTCCTGGGATCGAGCCCCGCATCGGGCTCCCTGCTCAGCGGGAAGCCTGCTTCTCCCTCTCCCTCTGCCCCTGCTTGTGTTCCTTCTCTTGCTCTCTCTCTATGTCAATTAAATAAATAAATAAATAAAATCTTAAAAAAAAAAAGATATTTAGTCTACTGGGGAGGACAATAATGGTTACAAACAATTTCTATAAGAAGAGAAATTTGAATAATAGGCAGAATTATAATAAGGAAGAATATCATCAGGAGATGGAGAACCCAAACTTGCCTATATGAGTCAGAGAGACTTTCACAGAAGTGGAAGTATTTCAGGCATTTCAGCTGAGGCATGAAGACTTAATTAGTGGGAAAATTTCAAGCTGCAGGAAACTTAAGACCGAGCAAAGAGTCATTTACAATTTCTCACATTCTCTCTAGAGACTATACGAGTAGGTCAGAAGGGCAGGTGGATACAGTGTGTAGTATGTGTGTGTGGGAGTTGGGGCAAGAAACAGAATTGGGGATGAATTATGATGAAAGGAGATTAGATAGGTAGGAGTTTCTCTGCACTTCAGTTTTCCACCTGTTAGATCAGCATGAGAATGCATATGTCTTTTCTCAATTAATAGACAGAACAACCTCAGAAGGTAAGTGTCTGGAACACTGTCAGCACTTAATTAATATTGGTTGTGTAGGGGAGGAAAAATAATTTTCCCTTTACCCTTCCAGGTTCTTGGCTGAGACTTCCCTGTAATAAAAGATGGATTAACATGAAAACAACAAACTGAAATTCAGTAACATGTATACATCCTGTGTACCTGGGAGAGATCCAAGAAAACTGAGTAACTCCCCCAGTGGTCCAAGCCATCATCTTAAATACTCCTCTGCCTAAAGAGAGAGGAAGATGATGTGGGACAGGGAAGCCAGTTATGGGAGGTTTTTAGGAAAAGCACAGTAATCAAAGATATGATTGTTATGCAGATTTAAGTCACTGCCTTCTCCATTGATAACAGTTTCTAGAGACATAGTCATCTTCCTTTTCCTGATACAAAGAGGGAGCCTCTTACAAATGGAGATTTCCTGTTGTCTGCTCTTTCTTAAAAATAATCAGCCTAAAATAATTATTATGCCAAAAAGCATATTTTGGGGTGGCCAGTTCTGCTCCCTTTCTGTTGAATGAGAATCCTCTTGATACTGAAAAGTAGAATGAGGTATATTTGTGTGTGTGTGTGTGTGTGTGTGTGTGTGTGTGTGATTGTAAATACAGTGGCAAAACTTCCTGTAAGGAAAGAGATGGAAAAGAAGTACCTTTACACCTTTACTCCTAGATTTTTTACCTTAAAATAAAAGATAGATAACCCAAGAATATCCTAGAAGAATTTGTAAACCCTAAGGTTTATAGGGAAAATATTATTTATTTTATTAAAGTTTTTTTTTAAACTTTGTTTAGAGCTTCAAATGCCAGATATTGTTGATAAATGTTTTATAGTAAAAATCCTATTTGATCCAATATATATTTTCAGATCAGTGTAGTCTTATAGCAATTCCTGTTAGAAGTTAATTACTGTCCCCGTGTTCAAGTGAGGACTTATGAGTGTGTGCAGTTTGGTGGTTAGAGAATTGAATGAAATTTACATTGTTGAGTAGCAGAATCCGTAATCCAGCCTTCTATAAAACTCATTTGCCATTCTGTCTTCTTGAACTCAGATCCCATACTCTATAAAGCAGGGGAAGAAGGAAAATCCAACAGATGGCAATGAACTCTGCTGTGCTTTTTAATCTGTCCTCCTCATTAGCATACTGTAGTGATCTGTATATTCTTGTTTAATGCTACATTATGACTTTGACATCTCCATATATCTATCAAATATATTAAACTTCTCC
The DNA here is from genome assembly GCF_964656455.1 of Halichoerus grypus. Lineage (NCBI taxonomy): Eukaryota > Metazoa > Chordata > Mammalia > Carnivora > Phocidae > Halichoerus > Halichoerus grypus. Next base: position 24,166,981 of record NC_135726.1, on the reverse strand, counting down.
TTTTGAATATTGCATCAGGAAAACAAAACACAATAAAATAAAAAGAAACACAAATACAGACACCCACACAAAACAAGGCCACAAAACAATTCAAATGGCAATGATAGGAGGGAATACAGGGAGAGAACAGTCAGACTGAGAGGAGAGGTGTTTTGCAGTTTCTTAAGATACTGTGTTTGTGGGCGCCTGGGTGGCTCAGTTGTTAAGCGTCTGCCTTCGGCTCAGGTCATGATCCCAGGGTCCTGGGATCGAATCCTACATCGGGCTCCCTGCTCTGCAGGAAGCCTGCTTCTCCCTCTCCCACTCCCCCTGCTTGTGTTCCTGCTCTCACTATGTCTCTCTCTGTCAAAAAAATAAATAAAATCTTAAAAAAAAAAAAAGATACTGTGTTTGTCTTTTGAGTTGGAAAAAAAGACTGAGGTGGAGAAAAAGGGCTTATGGGGCATATCTTGTCTTCTCTAACATTATTACCTCCTCTGAACGTTAAGGACATGTTGGGAAGGAAGAAATTTTACTCTACCTTTCAAGATTCTTTTGGTTGGTTTAAGAATTAAATTGACATGAAAGAGATTAACAGGAGAAAATCAAATTTAACTACATACATATGGGTGCTCTGTAAGAATATGAGACTCACAGGCAGCCAGGCAGTTGAAGCTTATATGCCGTCCTGAGCTACAGAGAAGTGAGTAGCAGTCTGAGACTTCAAAGGAAGGAAGACAATTTGCAGGAAGATGAGAAAGAGTAAATATTTAGTAAACAAAATGTTCACTGGGTCATACAGACAAAAATGGGACATGGAGAGGAATTTTAACAAAGAGATTGTGCTGAATTGCTCCTTATATACCACCCACAGTTCATATTATAATGTAGTTACCTGTGGTAATAGCTCCCTTCTTGGAGCAGGTCCTCCATCTATATTCTTTCAGGCAGTTAGGAGAAGGGTCAAAGATTATTTCTGAGCCTTCTGTTTCTTAAAAAGAATCAGCCTCAAATAATCCACATGCGGAAGAGACATGTTTTGGGGTGGCAAATTTTGCAACCCTACAGACACATCATGGTATTCCCACAATTCTGCAATAAATTGGCAATGTATTAAGAAAATGAAGCAAAGAGTCATATACTCATCCCTGTCACTTTGATGCATGCTTCATGTGAACTATGGCATTTATACAGGACCTGTCACATAGGTGCTCAGGAAACATTTATTGAATGCTTAACTAAAGTTACTTATTTATCAGAGAGGAAGGAGTAATATCTTTTTTTATATTTGTAATGATTTCATAATTTTTTATTTTCCTTTTTTCTTTATTTCCTGCTTTTTCTCTTGTATCCTTTTTTTTAAATGAAGCATCCTGTCCAGCTTTTCTCCTTTCATTCCAAACAATTCTGTTCAATTCCAAAGGCAAATGGCAGGAGATTTTCATTATGTGTGGGTGTGTATGTGTGTATAAGTGTCTGTGTGTCTGCATGCATGAGTTTGTGTCTATATGTATCCATGAGTATGTATATATGTTCCTGTGTATTGGTATATGCCTGAGTTTGTGTACATGAACTGTGTCTGTGCACATAGATGTGTATCTGTGTGCATATGTGTTTGTGTGAGATTGTGCCTGTATATACAGATCTGTGTGTATCTATCTGTATATGTGTATGTGTTTGTGTCAATGTGTGCATGATGTGTGCATGTCTGTATGTGTGTATTTTTTTAATCCATATGTATTCGTGCCTGTGTAGACATATGTGTGCCACTGTGCCCATATGTGCCTTTGTGTATGTGTGTCTGCCTGTGAATTTGTGTGTCTCTGTAGATAGTTACTACATGCGTGTGTGTCTACTTATGTAAGTTTGTGTCTATACAAATGCACCATTAAACATACTTCCTACTTTTTAAATAAATGAAAGTGTTGCTTGCAGAAAAAATAAGCTACTTAGAGCCTAATGTTCTGGAAAAATTCATATTAAAAGACATCTGCTTACACCAAATTCTGTTTTGTCTACATTTAGCCACAGGTGTTAAAAAAATGATAAGCACTTGGAAAGTAGACAAACCAAAAATTGTAAGAGTATTCATATTTATCTTAACCTTCACAATGAATCAAAGTATAAGCAATGAAGAAAGTGAGTTTTCATAAGTGAGTTCTGCTTGGCATAAATAAGAGTCATTTCTCATAGAAATGTGCTGACACTAGGCACATTCTGAAAGCTTAGAGTGCAATGAATCTGCTTACCTGATATTAATTTACTTTTTATAGTTTTTTTAAATATAATATTGATTAAATTAGCATTTGAATTAATGACCTTTTAAATTCAAAGAGACTGCAGCATAGTTTCTTAATACAGAATGATCCCTGAAAGACCAAAATGTTTGAAAATCAGTTTTCTAAATATTTTATACCTATCTTTTGCATATATCATTATATATTTATGGCATATATTTATAATAATTTATGCTATATAAATGTATAAACATAAAAATGTAGATATTCAGGTATTATACAGATATACACACATGCATATATTTGTTATATATTTATATACACACACATATATAACATATATCAAATTCAGTTAATGGAAATTATCTCAAAAAGCATTTTTGAGCACCTGATAAATGCCATATTATTCTGTTGGATACAGAATAGCAAGATGACAAAACATGTGCCCCGACTTGAAGGAACTCAGTGAAAAATGAAAATGTGGGGTCCTTTGTTCAAAAAACAGAAAAAATGGTGTGATTAGAGGCACACACAAAGATTTTTTTCTGTTTTCCATGGCCTCACCCTCTCGACTTGTCATGGTGTTCTGTTTGTTTGTTTTTTAATTTGCTAGCAAATGCTTTTCTAAGTAAAGAAAAACTAAAATCTTAAGTTATTAGTATGCATTTTACCATTCATCTTTTTTTAAATTTTATTTTATTATGTTATGTTAATCACCATACATTACATCATTAGTTTTTGATATAGTGTTCCATGATTCATTGTTTGCATATAACACCCAGTACTCCATTCAGTACATGCCCTCTTTAATACCCATCACCAGGCTAATGCATCCCCGCACCCCCTCCCCTCTAGAACCCTCAGTTTGTTTCTCAGAGTCCATAGTCTCTCATGGTTTGTCTCCCCCTCCGATTCCCCCCCTTCATTTTTCCTTTCCTACTATCTTCTTTTTTTTTTAAACATACAATGTATTATTTGTTTCAGAGGTACAGGTCTGTGATTCAACAGTCTTACACAATTCACAGCACTCACCATAGCACATACCCTCCCCAATGTCTATCACCCAGCCACCCCATCCCTCCCAACCCCCACCACCCCAGCAAACCTCAGTTTGTTTCCTGAGATTAAGAATTCCTCATATCAGTGAGATCATATGATACATGTCTTTCTCCGATTGACTTATTTCACTTAGCATAATACCCTCTAGTTCCATCCACATCATTGCAAATGGCAAGATTTGGGGGTTTTTTGATGGCTGCATAATATTCCATTGTATATATATATACCACATCTTCTTTATCCATTCATCTGTTGATGGACATCTTGGCTCTTTCCATAGTTTGGCTATTGTGGACATTGCTGCTATAAACATTGGGGTGCATGTACCCCTTCAATCACTACTTTGTATCTTTGGGGTAAATACCCAGTAGTGCAATTGCTGGGTTGTAGGGTAGCTCTATTTTCAACTGAGGAACCTCCATACTGTTTTCCAGAGTGGCTGCACCAGCTTGCATTCCCACCAACAGTGTAGGAGGGTTCCCCTTTCTCTGCATCCTCACCAACATCTGTCATTTCCTGACTTGTTAATTTTAGCCATTCTGACTGGTGTGAGGTGATATCTCATTGAGGTTTTGATTTGGATTTCCCTGATGCCAAGCGATGTTGAGCACTTTTTCATGTGTCTGTTGGCCATTTGGATGTCTTCTTTGGAAAAATGTCTGTTCATGTCTTCTGCCCATTTCTTGATTGGATTATTTGTTCTTTGAGTGTTGAGTTTGACCACGACCAAGTGGGATTCATTCCTGGGCTGCAAGGTTGGTTCAACATCCTCAAATCAATCAATTTGATACAATACATTAATAAAAGAAACAACAAGAACCATATGATCCTCTCAGTAGATGCAGAAAAAGCATTTGAAAAACTGAGAGCTTTCCCCATAAGGTCAGGAACACGGCAGGGACGTCCACTATCACTACTGCTATTCAACATAGTACTAGAAGTCCTAGCCTCAGCAATCAGACAACAAAAAGAAATAAAAGGCATCCGAATCAGCAAAGAAGAAGAAGTCAAACTCTCACTCTTTGCAGGTGATATGATACTTGATGTGGAAAACCCAAAAGATTCCACCCCAAAACTGCTAGAACTAATACAGGAATTCAGTAAAGTGGCAGGATATAAAATCAATGCACAGAAATCAGTGGCATTCTTTACACCAACCACAAGACAGAAGAAAGAGAAATTAAGGAGTCGATCCCATTTACAATTGCACCCAAAACCATGAGATACCTAGGAATAAATCTAACCAAAGAGGCAAAGAATCTGTACTCAGAAAACTATAAAATACTGATGGAAGAAATTGAGGAAGACACAAAGAAATGGAAAAACATTCCATGCTCATGGATTGGAAGAACAAATATTGTGAAGACGTCAATGCTACCTAGAGCAATCTACACATTTAATGCAATCCCTATCAAAATACCATCCACTTTTTTCAAAGAAATGGAACAAATAATCCTAAAATTTGTATGGAACCAGAAAAGACCCCGAATAGCCAATGTTGAAAAAGAAAAGCAAAGTTGGTGGCATCACAATTCTGGACTTCAAGCTCTATTACAAAGCTGTCATCATCAAGACAGTATGGTACTGGCACAAAAACAGACACATAGATCAATGGAACAGAATAGAGAGCCCAGAAATGGACCCTCAGCTCTATAGCCAACTAATCTTCGACAAAGCAGGAAAGAATGTCCAATGGAACAAAAACAGTCTCTTCAACAAATGGTGTTGGGAAAATTGGACAGCCACATGCAGAAGAATAAAACTGGACCATTTCCTTACACCACACACAAAAATAGACTCAAAATGGTTGAAAGACCTCAATGTGAGACAGGAGTCCATCAAAATCCTAGAGGAGAACACAGGCAGCAACCTCTTTGACCTCAGCTGCAGCAACTTCTTCCTAGAAACATCGCCAAAGGCAAGGGAAGCAAGGGCAAAAATGAACTACTGGGACTTCATCAAGATAAAAAGTTTTAGCACAGCAAAAGAAACAGTCAACAAAACCAAAAGACAACCGATAGAATGGGAGAAGATATTTGCAAATGACATATCAGATTAAGGGCTAGTATCTAAAATCTATAAAGAACTTATCAAACCATTCATTTTTATATTGTACAGTGACAGTTTTAAATGCAAATATCAGAGCATGTAATCTTCAGGCATAATTGCTGAAATTACCTACTCTTAATACGTGGTTCATCCTTCAAGGTGCCTTGAGCTTGCCAGAAGAGAGGAACATAAGCCAGCCTCAGAAAGTTTGGAAGGAGGAAGAGAGGAGAGCCCTGGACAGGATCGAGTGCTCCAGAGCAGGGGGATACTCATGGAGCAAGTAAGGACTCTCACAGGTACATTGCCCCTCATATTAGCTGCCAGACCTATTCCCAGTGTCCTAGCCAGAGATGAGGTGTAGGAATTTGAGCTAAGCATCTCCCCTTTCTCATGAGCCCATCACCTCAACCATGGCAGATGGTCAAACTCCCCAAGGATCTTTAAGCCTGGTGCCTGGAAGTGCTAGGTACCTAGATGAGGGTTACTGAGACATATTCCCATCAAGTAGCAGCTTCCCTATGGCCAGCCACCTGCTAGAAACTCTGGGGTGCTGTCAGGTCAATGTGGGATGGCTGTCATCATGCCCCTCCCCAAGAAGCTATGGGGTATGTGCATCCAGACTTTCCCACACCTGCAGGAAGTGGACAGAGGCAGCAGGGGTGGGGAGGAGAGGTTGGATTGGGCTGGGATCCCAGGGGATAAGGGAGTGGACAGCTGAAAATCTGTCCTCAGGTTGTGGAAGGTGGAACCACACTGGTGAACCAAGACTTCAAGCTCCAGGCACATGTTCCATTGACCCATCATTCAGTGGACAAATTCAAAGGAAAAAAATTAAACAGTTGAAGATAGCAAGTATAGAGTATTATTTCCCAAGCAGAAACCCTTCTCCAGAGGGTGAAGTGAATGGTCACATACCTATGAAGCCAGACCTGAGTAGACAAGACAGAGACATAGTTTAATGGAGCAATAGAAATATGTACTTGAGTACATATTTGTCATAGAGGAGGGTGTTTTCCTAACCCCCAGTGGGTGGCAGTCTGGTGGAAAGAAGGGATGGTTCCTAAAGAAGTGGAGACCTGAGCTAAGTTTTGAATCTGCATCTGAGTTCTTTGAGCCAATAAGGATTGGAAATGGCATTCCAGGCACAAGAAAGCCCATGTCCAAAGTCTCAGAAGTGTGGAAGGTCATGGCATATTGGAAAGGCTGCAAATGATGGTATAGTAGCAGTGTGTTCATATGTGCATGCTTACATGTGCATGGAGGGTAAACAAAGATGCAGGAGGAGTAGCAAGCAGTTGGGGGTTGGATTGCACTGTGATAGGATTGTATATAGGAGCTTGGGGCTCTGTAGATACTTGAGATGAATTAAGACTTGTGTATACTCAAACATGAGACCTTCAATTGACAAAAAGCAAAAGATAACAGGGTGAATTATACTCTGCAGTCTCAAATGTCAGAAATTTGTCATTGATATGCAACAACATCAAGCCTGCAGAGGTCTTAAGTTGAACTGGAAGAAAAGAGCTCACATGATATTAGGCTACTTTCTAAGATTTCTCTGATTTCCCTCCATTAGGGTATGCCATTCATGTTATTAAATAACTTTAGTTAAATTGAACTTGGTGATGAGGTTTTAGGTTACCATCACTATACATAAATGCCTGCATAACACCCTCGATCTCATTTTCTTATTAGCAGAGAAATCACTTTTTAAAATATCTCCATTTCATTTGTTTGGTTTTTTTAAGGAAAAAAACAAGAGAAATAAACATCCTTTTTTTCCTCTCCTCTGCCTTGCTTATAAAGTTGGGACTATATATCTGAGATTAAAGGCAAAACCAGAAATATTTGCATGGCATATTCTTTGTCATTCTCTTGACAAGAAGAGATTTCAGTGGTTACTATGAAATGTGCTTTCCAAAAAACAATACTCTTAGGGGATCCCTAACTCTCCATCTTATCATTTCATGAAAGGTCCTGCTTTCAACATTCCTAAAGTATGTATGTTCTTCCTGTTTTATACACCCCTGAAATCCTGCATTAATTTGCCACAATGATGATGAATATATTTAATTAGGTAATATGGACATTAAAAAACAAAAGAGCCAGTTCTTTTTTTTTTTTTTTTTTAAGATTTTATTTATTTATTTGACAGAGAGAGACACAGCGAGAGAGGAAACACAAGCAGGGGGAGTGGAGGAGGGAGAAGCAGGCTTCCCGCCGAGCAGGGAGCCCGATATGGGGCTCAATCCCAGGACCCCGGGATCATGACCTGAGCTGAAGGCGGACGCTTAACGACTGAGCCACCCAGGCACCCCAAAAGAGCCAGTTCCTTTACCAGTAAAATGAGTTTTTTTGGGAATAGCAAAGGAATTGCAATTCAGGACAGGCAAACTATGGTGAAGAATAACAAGTCCAGAGAACAGAAGAGAGGGGCTTGCTTCTCTGGGGGAAAGGAAGAAGCTGGGCGAGGCTGTTTTGCTGAGTTCTTATTGGCTAAACTGTTGCACAGGGAAATTCTTCCTTCCTTCCGCTGGGGTATGTAAAGCAAGCTTCCTCTGGCGGGGGAAGGGAGGTATGCTTCCTACCACTGGTGATAGTGCCTGAGAGCTCCCCCTCCAGGGATTCTCAACTCCCTTTTAACTGAGGTTTCCTTTCTTTTTTTTCCTTTTTTTCCTCTTTACTGTAAATATGTTAAAATATGCTTAATGTAGCATCCCCTCTAGTCAGATTTCAAAGAGAACAGGGACCATGTTTTGTTATTCCCTTTGGTACATACGGACCACTAGCATTGATTTTGGCTAATAGACAACTCTTAATATTTGTTGTATTAAATTAAATCAATTAAGTGAATTAGTCATGGTAATTAACTCTCATTTAAAAAATCATAAAGTGGAGGAATAGTCCTTTAGTTTCTTTATTCAAAACATGTATTTAATTTTTTTAAGGTGTAGTTTCAGTTATGGATTCACAGCCTCTGAGTCAAGGGGAAGATGGGTGCAAGTAGATCCCGTAGAGTTGGATGTTAGAAGAGGGATTAGAAGAGGGATCCAATAATCCACAAGCGTGTTAAGGTTTCTCAGTCAACCAACACTGCATTTTAACTAATATGATGTAGATGTTTATGGAATGTGAACTTGTTAGAAAAGGTCTCTTTATTTCTAACAGAGTGGGGAATTCATGGTCTGTTAGAAGTTAAAACATAGTTTGAAAGTGTGTTTATGTACGTGTATGTGTGTTTGGGTTGGGTAGGTGGTCAGTAGAGATGGGATGCATTCTTTTTTCGTAGACAGGAGAGTGTGTAGAATTTGGCTGTTTTTGTCACCATCCCCGTCTTTTTACTTTTTTAACCTATCATTTTAAATAAACTGTTTTATTGAGTATTTACTAACTAAACTGTTTTATTGAGTATTTACATAAACACAACACAAGGTGATGAACATGCATTTGCTTTCATCGTTAAAACAATCCTAGCCGATAAATATTCTTTTTTTAAAGACTTTATTTATTTATTTGACAGAGAGAGAGAGCAAAAGCAGGGGGAGCTGCTGGCAGAGGGAAAAGCTGGCCTGCTGAGCAGGGAGCTCGATGCGGGGCTCGATCCCAGGACCCTGGGATAATGACCTGAGCTGAAGGCAGACACTTAACCAACTGAGCCACCCAGGTGCCCTGGCAGATAAATATTCTTATCTCTATTATGAAGAAATCATAATGAAGAAGTTGCCAGGGATTAAGAGACTTTCTCCAATTCCTGGAGTCCTTGATTGGCAGAATCTGGGATTCAGACCCGTCATTTTGACTGCAAAGCCATTGTTCTTTCCTGACATACGTTTCTCAAAATGTTGTTCATGGATCAGCTTTAGCAGACTCACTAGTGGGTCTAGACTCCTGGCTGGCTAGGAATGCATTTGCACATATTTAGGGGGTGTCATTCATGGGACATCCCTGGCTGGGCCTTATCTCCAGAACTATAGAATCTCTGTGGGGTGGGGGGGATGACCCAGGAATCTGCATTTGAACAAGCATGTGAAAACCAGTACACCACTATACCATATCATGCTGTTATGGAAGTGACATTGTAATTGATGGAATTTTTTTTTTTTTGGTAATTGATAGAATTTTAAGTTTACATATAAATTCAAAATTGACAGAAGTAAGAAATAGCAGAACAGGATCAGATAATTGCTACAGCAAGAAGTCACCTCCTTGTGTCTACCTTAAACAACTCTCAGGTCCATATTGCTGAGTATCTACCAGCTGTGAACATTTCCAACATTTGGGGCTGATAGATTTTGGCACCAAATCCAATCACTGGACAGCATTTGCTGAGGCTCTGAGTTAGACATTGGAGCTGCTGCGTGTATAGTAAGTTTTGCATGTGATGTCAGAAGTCTATTCTCAGACCTTTAAGCTGATTGGGATTTTCTTAGTCTTTGTTTATTTTGGGAAATAGTTTAATCTAATCTTTATATATGCTAAGAAAATGTCAATTTTAGCTTTAGTCCAAATACTGTATAATCACAGCACTCCGACGTAAATTCCAGAGCTGAACTTGAGCAAACTTAACACATTCCGTTTTGTAATGTAATAACCAAGTTTAAATCCAACTGCACTAAGAAACGACCATGAATGTAAGGGCAATTTACAGCCTAATGATCATATTTGCTGCTGCTGATGGAGATGATGATGCCTGTTCTCTAAAATGACTCTAGCCAAGGAAAGCAAAGCAATTGATTCTGAGCTTCTAATTTTAAATTAAAAGGCAGGAAGGAAGGAAGGAAGGAAGGAAGGAAGGAAGACAGGATGGATGGGCAGATGGAAGGGAGAAAGGGAGGAAACAGAAAAAAAAAGTAAATAGTTTTATTTGGGAAATGTTCTGCAGTTTTCCCAAATTGCAAAAAGTCTCATTTTCAGTGGATGTACTTCTGTCTTCCCTGGCCCAGATCCCAAATCAGAAAAGACAAAGTTTATATCTCCTCACCTGTGTTATATCTACTCTGCATATCCAGTAAGTATTTATTTTTACCTTTTTGGCCATCAGCTTGCTGCAGGAGGCAGCACAAGCTTAGGGGTTAAGAGCATGTGTACTGCAAATAGACCAGTATGAGTCAGGACCCTGCCTCTTTATATTGTGGAAATAAATTTAACCTTGTCACTCTGGCTTTGACACCTTACCTAAAGGGAGGGATGATAAGAGTGCCCACTTTGTAAGGATTATTTTTAATATTAATTAAGATAATATATGCAAAATGGTCAGCCCCGAGGTTGCTACACATTATATTCTCATAAACATTAGTTATTATTATTAATAAACCCACATAGATTTTCCAACAAAAGACTGATGAAGGCACTTTTTTTAAGGTTTTATTTATTTATTTGACAGAGAGAGACGTGGTGAGAGAGGGAACAGAAGCAAGGGAAGTTGGAGAGGGAGAAGCAGGCTTCCCACGGAGCGGGGAGCCCAATGGGGCTCTATCCCAGGACCGTGGGATCATGACCCGAGCTGAAGGCAGACGCTTAACAGACTGAGCCACCCAGGCAGCCCTGATGAAGGCATTTCTTAAGGATGATTGATTTGGAGATCCAGCGTGGGGGAGCTGGTCAGTGGGCGAGGCATGGAGCAGAGGTGTTGATGGCATCACAGCTTAACAAGTGGAGTGTTTATTTGAAAAGTAGTGACAATGTAGCTCCTCAGAAGGAAGAAGAAAAAGAATCTTACATCCATCAATTGATTTCTGGGCGCACACACTGTGCTCTGTGCTCCACCTTTATTAATTCTTTTTTTTTTTTTAAGATTTTATTTAGTTATTTTTTGAGAGAGAGCGAGAGAGCGAGTGCACAAGCAGGGGGAGTGGCAGAGGGAGAGGGAGAAGCAAGCTCCCCACTGAGCAGGGAGCCTGGGATCATGACCTGAGCCGAAGGCAGACGCTTAACGACTGAGCCCCACCCAGGCGCCCCAGCTCCACATTTATTAATTCTTGCATCCAGGTTTGAAAGGTTGAGAATTAACAGGAAAACAATAACCAGGAAAACATGGAGTGGAGAATTTCATTTTGCGGGAGGTCTTTGATTATAGTAGAAATGGCAGTCTTAGACTTTCTAACATTTCCTTGCTCTAAAAGCCTGACCAAGTCATTTTACCTCCACTTTTGCATCTGTAAAATGTGGCTAATACTGCTTGCTACATCGCAACAGGATGGGGGGGGGGGCAATCCTGAGACAATGAGCAGAGTACTTACACAATATTAGCATCTATAAAGTAATTTTTCTGACATTATAATACAGTTTTGTATTTTTTGTTATTTTTTTCCTGATTGCCCTCCTTATAAAACAGGTGTTTCCATCTGCTCACTGACCTATAGAATTACTACAACTCATCCACACCAATATACTTATTTTTAAGTGTCTAAAAAATAATAACCTCCTTATTTTACTTTGCACAGTCCCTCTTCTGCTCTGTTGGATGAGTTTTTGTTGTCCTTTAAGACACATCAAAATGTCCTCATCTCTGTGAAGACTTACTCACTACCTCTACCTAGTCTCCCATATTTGGCCATTCCCTCTTTATGGTCACAACAATTTTCATGTGCCTCTGAGTACTCATATCAAATTATCTTATAATTTTCTGTAGACAGCTAGCTTCTTGAAACAAAGACATATTCATTTTTGTATTCATAGCACCTGGCAGAGAGGTGTCTGTCATTCAGGACATGCTTGTTAAATGCAACAATATTAGCCCACTGATATAGTACCATTAATATTAGAGAGGCATTCCTATTTTAGTTTCGGACACATTACCATTATAGAGAAAAGCAGAAATCAAAGAAGAAATTCCCATTATGCTTCATATAAAGCATGAAAGAAATCCTAGTATATCTACCGTATGCCAGGGATAATGGTGCAGTTTTAATATAATGCAGTAAAGAAGCATTCATAGAATATATTATGTGAGTCATAGCCCTTCTTCAAAATGTGTTCTAGGTATTTCTGGCTCTAAACTGTTACAAAGGTCTTGTGGCTTCTTCCTACACTCAGGGCCTCCCTCTATTGCTCTACCCTAAACACACACACATTCATATCCTAAATTCAAACACTTCTTGATCTGAACACTCTCTCTCTCTCTCTCTCTCTTTTTTTTTTTTCTCAGCAGCTGTTCACTTTTTCATTGGCTACAATAGTCCTGGTAGAACTTTGATCTCACCGTTCTTTCATTATATCCGCTTTACGTTATCCTGCGTTATGCTCAGGATTGAGGAGTTGCCACATCATGGGCATGCTGGTACCAAGTGGAGGTACATTTAGTTGTTTCAGTACATTCCTGGTAAGGTTGATCAGCACTGGGCAGCTGAGCATATGTTTAAAACCCTTGACCAATAGCATTTGGACTTCCTTATGGTCTCATGCCTATCTATAGCTAAGTGGACGTGGAATCAATATGCACTCATGGAAAGCTGGCCCCTATGAGATACATTCTAAATAATGCAGCATATTGTAGCAATCGGATGGTGCATAATTCCCTCCATCGAAAACAAAATTGATTTTTGTCTTCTATTATCCCTGCTCTGCAGAGGGATCTATTTTCATTTAAAGTTTCAAACATTTCAGCCATGCACCATAAACAAACACTAAAAGATTCCATAATATCCTCAAGATCGTCCACTCTCAGCAGCAAAGAAGTGCCACTAAGAATGCTAAAGGCTAAGAAGTAATAAACCATCAAAAGCTCCATTGCAAATGCTCTGAAAAATCCCTTTCCTTCCACAGCTCAGCAGGACACAGCTCTGGGTACACTCTCAGGCCATGATCCATAATGTTGCCATTGGCCTTATTTGACCCCCTTTCTCCATGTCAGAATGGGAGAAAAGGCACACTCACAAGGTGGAATAAAGAACTGAATGGTCTACTTCTTGTTTCTGCCAACTTAGTGTTTGCCACAATAGAAAAAAGCAAAGCCCTAATAACTACAGTCTAAGCAAGAACTTCTGATTAATATGCATATGAATCTCCTAGTGATCCTGATAAGTTACTGCTTCACTAGATCTGGGGTGAGGCCTGAAATTCTGCATTTCTAACAAGCTCCTGGGTGATGCTGATGCTGTTGGTCTGAGGACATTTTGAGTAGTATGTTTGGCAGAATTCTAATGATGCCCCTCTCCAGCCAAAACTCTTGGACCCTGGTTATTCAATCAAACACCAATCTAAGTACTGCTGAGAAAGGAGTTTGCTGTTGTAATTAAAGCCTCAGGTCAGTTGACCTTAAGATATGGAGGTTATCCAGTTGAGCCTGATCTAATCTCTTGTGACCTTTAAATGGCAGACTGGAGGGAAAAGAGGAGTCAAAGAAATCCGAAGCATACAAGGGGTGTGACGCGCTGCTGCTTTGAACATGGAGGGGACATGTGAGAAGGACTCTGTCAGCCTCAAAGAGGTGAAGGTGGCCCCCAGTTGACAGCCAGAAAGGAGATGGAGTCCTCCAATCCGACTTAGACCTTCGAAGAACTGGATTCCGCCAGCGACCTGAAGGGGGTTGGTAGGGAGTTCACACTCAGAGTCTCTGGAACAGAAAGTAGCCAGGTGAGGCTCTGAGTAGGGAACCCAGCTCGGCCATGCTGTGTCCAGATTCCTGACCACAGGCTCTGAGTAGGGAACCCAGCTCGGCCGTGCTGTGTCCAGATTCCTGACCACAGGCTCTGAGTAGGGAACCCAGCTCGGCCGTGCTGTGTCCAGATTCCTGACCACAGGCTCTGAGTAGGGAACCCAGCTCGGCCGTGCTGTGTCCAGATTCCTGACCACAGGCTCTGAGTAGGGAACCCAGCTCGGCCGTGCTGTGTCCAGATTCCTGACCACAGGCTCTGAGTAGGGAACCCAGCTCGGCCGTGCTGTGTCCAGATTCCTGACCCACAGGCATTATAGGAAGATAATAAATGGGTGTTGTTTTAAGCTGCTAAATTGATGGTAATTTGTTACACAGCAACTGGAAACTAATACAGGTAAGAAGGTTCTAATTCAATCCAACCAACTAAAATTTTGCCATTCATGTGTGGATAAGTTTTGATCATTGTTCCTTAAAACCTAAGGATGGTCTTTTTAACGCTGAGGACGAAAAAATTTGTGGTCGGCAGTTCACATGCAGTAGTCTGATCATAAGTCTCTTCTTACTACTTTGACTTTCAAAAAATCATTAAAATTCTCTGGCCTCAGTGTCCTCAATTTAAAAAAAAAAAACAAAACAAGATTTATAGTACCTGTTCTAACCAACTGCTAAAGAGAGGTCAGGAATAACATACAAAATAAGTGAAAAAAGACTTGTAAACTGTGAAAATGCTAGACATATATTCAGAGTCTGATACAGCACTCATTTAAATTATGCCTCATTGAACTTTTCTCTGGTCATAAAAAAAGTTCTTGAGATGTTAAAATAGCATAACTTACTGCTCAAAAATCTCATCATTCTAAGTGAGACTAGCTGAAAGTGAACATAAACACTTTGAAAATACCTTTTTGTCATCTGCTCTTTTTATCAGAGATAGTAATTTAATAACAGAGTCTCAGATACAAATGTATAATATCATGTCTTCTTTAAGAGCTGTAAAGTAAAAGCTGTATTTTATTGGACTAATTGGAGAAACTAGTCCGTTCCAACTTTCTTTCTCCTTTGCTGTCATAGGCACTTAGGTAGGTTGTAAATTATTCAGGTATTATTTGCAAACAAGATTGTTCTCAGGTGAACAGAATGGAAATTGCGGAGAGATAGGAGATGGGTGAGCAGCGAGTTAGGAAAGAGCAATGCAGAAATGTGCTTAGGGTTAACATCTAATATTTAATGTCTTCCCTATGCATCGTGCCAAATCATTATTTTATGGCAACCTTTCCTCTGTTTTTAGGGTGTGTTAACTCTCTGCAGTGAGCAGATGTGGCCACACACATTCTGTTTGGCAGAAGGCAGATGCCAGCCCGTGAAATGGGTGCCCAGTTCCAAGGGCAACATCTGGATCCCTGGCTTGGCTGTGTTCCTGTCTGTGCTTGTGGCTATAAAATGCCCCCTGGAGACATTTTATGATTAGTCTGCAACAGAGTTGGCAGGAGTGTCTCGTCTCCCTGGCAACCATTTTCCCTTTGATTCTTATACATCTGCTCAGTAATATACAGTATTTGGGAAACTGCTCCCCACCTCATTTCCAATCACAAAGCAGATGACAGGGGGCTTTTGTTGAATGGCATATCATTTTCCCTGGTGTCTAAAGCTATTGTTTTCCAGCGTCCTCCAAACTGCATCAAATTGCAGAGTGAGCCCTCTCTGCAAGGCCAGTAGGTTTAAGACAAAGTGTTAGACTCCGATGAATATTCGGTAGCACATCTTGAAGCTGTGAGGATTTCTCGGAAGCCAGGAGGGAGCAGGCAGTTGGAGCAGCCTGACCAGGCTTCTTTCTTGGGTAAGAAGGACCTGGTTGGATGAACTTTATTCCTGTATTCTTCATTTTTAATCTCTCTTCTCTCCTCTCCCCTCCCACCTCCCCTCTCCTCTTTCCTCCTCCCTTTGCCCTCCTTCCCCTCCCCTCCCCTCTCCTCCCCTCTTCTCCACCCCACTTCCCCAGTTGCCAGGTCCTTAAGGCAGTAAGAACTCAGACTTCCTCATCGAAAAGAGCATTAGGCTATGCCTTTATTAACTTCCTATCAGAAAAAAGCTGTTATTAACCAGGTGGTATCCCTCAGGTTGCTCTTTTGTCTGTAGAGAAATGGGGATGTAGGGATGTGATTCAGGCATTTGGCAACACGGAATCAGTTATTAGCCATTCCTTAGGTGAAACTGGAAAAGAGATTAGATTATGAAGGACATACCCTTCTTCCCAGCCCATCCTTGCACATTTCCATAAATAAGTGTTTTGATGTAAGTCCAGAAAGAAAAGAGTTAAGATTTCACAAGGGTCTACTCTGGGTAGGAATTTATAGAATGTAATTAAGGTAATTACAACTACGCTTCAGGACAGGAGTGTGCATTCCCATTTTATAGATGAGGAGGTGAGGATCTGAGAAATTTAGCCGCACTTTTATCTCAGTGACTTGTGTAATGGGAGCAGTACAAACTATACAAAGCCAGGATGGTTAATCTAACAGGGTGCCAAAGAACATGCCTTCAAGAATTAGCTTAACATCACTCCTTTCTTTGGAAGAGTTGGAATCATCAGGGTGAGATTAAAGATGCTTCCAAACAGAGGGACTATCTTAAGCTAGGGCCCAGAGGCAAGAATAAGAAGTCATGATTTGCACAGGAGCTGCTAAAAACACTCTCACCTCTACTAACTCATGAAAACACATCTCAAATACTGCATCTCATTGGAAACCTCCATAAGTTATCACCTGAACATTCCCCCATGCCTCCTTCCCTCCCCACAAAAAAAGAAAAAAAAAATGTAACAGTTACTGGCTAAATAGATCATTAGGAAGCTAAAAAGAAAAAGAGACTTCATGTAGGAATGATGTCAGACTGAGAACAGGTCTGCTGCCGTGTGCCTCCTCACATGCCTGTTTCATGAGAGCAGCATGCTCTTCCCGCCAACCTTCTACCAACTAGCTGCTTGTGGGTATCAAGGACTCTTGCATTTTAGAACTTAGGACACAGCAAGTTAGTGTTTTCCTCCCTTTTAAACACCCTGTTGCATCACTTCTTTCCTGGATGTCAACAACACTCTGTCCTGCTCTCTTTTGTGTTGTAAATCTATTATGGGAATAATAGTTATATGGACTTTGTCAAACTACAACCTTGAATGGATCCAGATGACCAACCCCCCCCATAAAAAAAGATAGGTAAATAAATGAATAGTGAATGAAAATATAATTTCAAAATCCAAAGAGTGCCTACCATCGCTAGAGTAAAGCCCAAAAGCTAGCCAACAGTGGAAGCTTCTGCTCCCCTACTCACTGTATGATCTTCAGTTACTCAGCCACGTGCACTGAGGAACTTTCAGGTTCAGCATTTCAAAAATGAGTATTAATAAGAGCACTGACTTCATCAGAAAGTTGTGAGAATTAAATGAAATAAGGTACAGAAAATGCTCAGAAAGAGCCTAATAGTAAAATGGTAATTATAAGCATTGTGGCTGGTGGGTTTACAGGAAAGCCGGCTCTGAGACAGAGGTTAACATGAAGGAAGATTTATTAGAAGTATCTCGGGATCTGTACCTGGGGGTAAAGGCAAGGAAACTGGATTGGGCTGAGGAGGAAGGTGGCCTGGAGAGCAGTCATGAGAAGGTCTCTGCTAGCCCTACAAGGAGCTCCAGATCTCAAAGGGCCCTTTTGAATTGTCCTGGATTGGGGTGAGGGTCTGTCATTTGGGGTGAGGCAGCTGTCTTTAGCCTTAAGCAATTCCCAGAGAGGGCTACTCCAAGCAACTGTGACAGTAAGTTCTCCGGTTATGAGGTCAGATCTGGGTAGAGTATCACCAAAGCATTGGATGGTGATTGTTATTGCTTTGATGATTCCTCTGGTTCTTTTGTTCATCTTGAACCATTTTTCTCCATCTTTTAGTTCCCTACATAAAAAATAACATTTGTGGAGACCAGGGCAATAATACAAATGGAGAGCTGGGCCACCTGAGTGGCTTAGTTGGTTGAGCGGCCATCTCTTAGTTTCTGCTCAGGTAGTGATCTCAGGGTCGTGGGATCGAGCCCTGCGTTGGGCTCTGTGCTCAGCAGAGTCTGCTTGGGATTCTCTCTCCTGCCTCTACCGCTCATGCTTGTGTTCTCATTCTCTCTCTCTCTAAGGTAAATAAGTAAATCTTTAAAAAAAAATAATGATAATACAAATGGAGGGCCATATACCACATGTCTAAATATATAAAAGGTATAAAGCAAGCTACCAGACAGGCACTGTATCTTCTGAAAGATAGACCTTTATAATGACCTGGAAGGCTAAGTAGGAATTTAGAAATTCAGATTCCTTGGAAATCTGTACTGGGTACATGGTGGTTTGGGGAAAACCAGTCCCAAGACCGAAGATTATGATCTGCTGCCTTTCCCATCCCAACTCTGGCTTCATTCTACACCACAAGAAGCTCAAGTGAGTGTGTGTGAAACCCCAGCCTGCATTTCCAAGCACTTACCGTAACTTCCACCAATAGCTGTGCTTTGCTGTCCCTCTGGGTAAGGGATGCATACTCTGGTGATGTAATCCATCCTCAGAAGGGCACACTTACGGAAGAGGTATCAGGAGATCTCAAAGCAAGCTTGGGACATTTAAGGAAAGGAATTCTGGAGGCTACATACCTGGGCAAGATCTAGAAGGGGGTACCTACAGATGGGCCTATCTGCTTGGCCCTGGAGACACCTTATTCTGTTGAGAGAGGCACAGCTGAAGGAGGACCAGAGTAGGAGCCTGGATAAGATGATCTAATGTCTTGTTAGCTCAGGACTGAGGGGTTCCCCAGATGTAGGATATTCAAGGCTAAAATCAGCCAAACAGATAAGCTGGTCATCCTCATAGGGTCCAAGCAAGAGTCCTACCTTCTCAGATCTCAGGGTGGTACATATCCCTATTCCTTCTGCCCAATGTGCACATGCTGTTCCTTCTCTGGAAGGCTGGAGTCTCCTTCCACTCTGTCTAGATGCCTTGTTAACCCTTTCTCACCCTTCAGATCTCAACTCCATAGTCTCTTGCTCAGGGATGACTTATCAGATCTCTTTAATAGTGCAATTTGACCTAGCTTGATGCTCCTAGGCCAACATCAAACTCTCACCATGGATGTGAGTGGACATGCATATCTCATGGCAGACAACCATTTGTCCATCCTTAACATCCTGAAGGTCTTCCATACCTGCCACTTGACTGAGCATGGCAGCTCATTCTCAAGTGCTCAGCAGCAGACTGAGATGCTCTTCATTTTTTGGGCAGAGCCTCAGGATGTAGAGTTGGCTGCCCTGGAAAGGGCAGTCATCTCTTCGGTGGGCTCTGTCTGACTAGACTGCTTATGAAAGGCTTGGATACAGAAAAAGTCTTTCAAAAAAGTTCTCCTGTCACTATATGACCGCATAGAGTTTGAACAAGCTCCTGGAGGGACAATGCATCATCTCTTTTGGATTTTGTGATCCACAATTCACACGTGTGGGGTTGCAACCCCGATTCATTGATTAACAAACATCAATTGAACCGGTATAGCGCCTGCCTCCTCCAATATATACTCTCATTTCAGTTAGCAATTAGAGCTGTAATATAAGTAAAACGGGGTAAGGAGGACAACTCCCCCCCCCCCCGCCCTGTTTTAAATAGTGCATTCAGGGAAGACATCTCCAAGAAAGTCACATTGGATCTACACCTGGGAAGACAGAAGAAATGTGTCATGCAGATATCAGGGAGAAGCCATGGCAATGGGAAGGGCAGTGAGGTGGGCATGGTTTTGCAGGTGTGCCCCAGAGAAAGAAGACCATATTGCTGGAATCCACACGCAGAGGGAAGGGCAGGGTGAAGGTGTGGGAGAACCACATGGAGACCAGAATTATAAGACCTCTGATGCCATGGCAAGTCGCTGGTGGAGAGTAAGTGACTGCCTCCATCCCACCACACCTGCAAACTCATTGTGCGGTGTCTTAGTACGGAACCTCTGGACTTGACATTGACATGCTGACAGGGCAGGAGAGGACAACCAATCCAAGTGTCCATGTGAGGAGTAAGGAGTTGGGAGAGCGTGTGACTCTTGATTTCTGGGTGCTAAGTTCAAGCCCCACATTGGGCGTGTAGCCTACTTCAAATAAAATTTTAAAAACCTATAAAATAAATAAAATATCTAAGTTGTACTATACTCCTCTACTTACTTAAATGCTTCTCATGGCATTAAATATACTTTGAAATTATTACTCTATTGTCTGTATAATACCTTAGCAAAGATACCACAATTTATTTTACCCATCCCCTTTGTAATCACTCAGTTTGTTTTTAATGGATTATTACTACAACCAACACTGCAATGAATAGTCCTGTAAGTTCCTTTTGCAATATATACAAATATCATTACGCTACATGCCTGAAACAAAGGGTATAGTCTTCTATGTCTTGTATGTCAAAACCTCAGTGAACATACTAAATGCCACCGAATTGACACCTAAAAATCGTTAAAATGGTAAATCTTACATTATGCCTATTTTGCCACGATAAAAATTTGTGAAATTTTTTAAATGTAGAACAAAACCAAAAAAATATTAAAATAATCAAAGATTAATTTTCTCTGTATAGTTTGATAGAGTTTAAGAATATGTATACGTTTCTATATATTATACAAACAACATATAATTTACCTTCTTGGATTTTTCTTTTTATTCTCTCTCCTGTACTATTGGTCTCCTGTGCCTAGGTGAGTCCCTGGTTCTCAATAAGGACTCAATATTTAATTGTTTGAATGCAATGCCTGGTTAAAGGAGGTGAGTAAGTTTAAGAGAAAACATCTTTAAAAGGGATGCAAATAGTGCAAACATTAGGACTTTTCCAGGGCCCAGATTAATCCAGCTTTAGCCTTTATGCTTCAGTGGGGAGGGAGGCCATGTGTACACAAACTGTAAGACCAAAGACATCCCTAATTGCCCAGTATTCACACAGTCCTGGGGTGCGCTCATTTCCTGATATTCAACAGAACACCAATCTTCACTTAACACAGTTAATGATATAATTTTTATTTTTAAAAGGGAGACCTGATGTTCCTACCAGCTTCAGAAGATGTTTCAAATCTGGTTGTGGAGCCATTCTATTTCCAATTAAGCAGTGGGGGGATTCAATTACAAGCTGTGGGAAGCGAAGAGTTTGTGTCAATAAACCAGCAGTGGTATTAAGGGTGGTTGTCTGGTTTGCAAACATTAACAGCTTGAAACCTAAAGGCGTATGCTTTTGAAATTATCTAACTACGCTTCTCGTGTAGACAGGATTAAGAATACCTGAAACCCAGCCTGGGGTTTCCTTCAAAAGCATTTTCTCTCCTGGAACTCACAGCGAATTTGGGCATTAAAGTAGTATATTAAAGGGCTCACTGGGAGCTTGTTAATGAGGTTAAAGCCTTTTAAAAAAAAATAACAACCAAAAAAACGGTGTCAGAAAACTATCTGGAAGAAGGCAAAATAATTTGTAGCAGGGTCTGGTTAGGGAGGAAAAGGGGAAGATTCACTTAAATAGAAAATTTTTAGATATGATAGGGCTTTTGGAAATAGATACACTATATACAAAACAGGAAACCGAGGCCTCAGAAGGTGAAGACGATATCCCAGACCTGTCAACTAACTGTTAAAATAAATTAAAATGGAGACCAGACTTGAAAATCCCCTGAACAGACAAAACCATTTAAGCTGTGTGAGCAAAACAATCATCTAGCTTTATTTCTTGAACATCAGTGAAACGTAGGTTATTTCTTGTGAATGATTCCGATATTTATAAACAAAACGTAAGTCCTCTTCCTAAAGTGGTATAAGATCATCATTTTAAACCTATCCCTGCCATCTGGAAGCCTCCGTTGCAAAAACCAATCATGAAGGTAAAATGAATTCCTCATTTTCACCTCATAAGCCATCCTGGAACATCGTGCTTCCGAACTTTCTACCAGGTTTGGGTTTGAAGTCCTCTGTTTGTGAACACTTGGTTTCCTACTCAGTAGAGTACTCCCATCAAGTAAAGCTCTCTGAATTTTCTTTTGACATCATTAACAGGTATATAACTCCTACCACGTGTCAGGTGCTCTGCCAAGAGTCAGATACACAAATGGAATAAAGCCTCAGTATCTGCTCTTAAGCAATTTACAGCTCAGCTAGGATCTATTCATCGATCTGAAATTCTTTTTCTTTAGTTCTCTTGACTCACCTAAAGCATGCTGATCCTTTTGCCAAACCAGTCATTCTTCCAGCTATTTCCATGCTGTACATTGCTTGTCACCTTTTTTTCTCTTGCCCTTTTTTCACTGTTTTCTGACGTGGCAATACAGCAATTTAAAATTATTTCATTATACTTGGTTTTGAAAGACATTTTTGCTAATAGGTCTGGTTGAGAGCATTTAGCCTATATGTCATTCCCTTTGGAAATAAAATTTCCCTCTTAGAATGGAACACTTTTCCCCCAACCTATACCATATCGTTTCCAAAACGAGGGTTCTATCCATCTAATTTCCAGGAAGCTGAAAGTAATTCCATCTTCTCACAAATTCCAAGGGAAGAGAATAATTCACCAGATTAGTGACTTTGGGAGAGGGAACGAAACCTTTTTTTTCTCTCGTTCTGCTCTGCACATATTCAAAGTAAGCTTTGAATAAGGTCGGAGCAGCCTGCTATAGTCTGGCTTTAAGTTTCAATTCAGGACTGAAGAGATAGCATGCTTATTTTGTCTGAGATTGAAAAGAAACCACATTTTCTAATTGGCTTTTTTAGAAGTGAAGTTTTGGTTTTGACCTCCATCCGTCTATTGGTCTCTCAGTTGGTTCCAGACTTGGGGAGGGGAGGAAAAAAGGTTTTATTGGGCTGGGGAGAGGGATCCTAAACCACAATACATAAGTTGGGCTGAAGAGCAACTGTGTAGTAGGTCTGTTTTACTGCTGAATGAAACTGTTTTTCAAGACCAAGAGAACCATCTCCACTAAGCAGCCCCAGAAGACAGTATTTTCCTGGTTATCAAGGTAAGAGACAGAAGAAGCAAGGTGACTCTTGCCTTTCTAGCTTCTTTGAAAAGAAAGATTGGATTCGTGAGGGAGGTGAGATTAGTAGGGGAGAGAAAAGGGAGCAGGTGATACACAAAATATATTAAATCGGGGCTTCAAAACCTGAATCCTGCAAACTAACAGATAATTGAAACTGTTCTGGAGAGCCTCAGGCGACCAGGGATAGCAGGGTGGAATCTTACTTGCATCTTGTTCTCCCTTTTGTCTTTTCTTCTGGATCCTGTATCATTAGTAAGGGTGTGTGTGTGTGTGTGTGTGTGTGTGTGTGTGTGTGTGTTAGGGGAGTGGTGCTCTTTGATGTATGAAAATGTTATCAATTTTTTTTTCCCCTTTAAATATATCTGTGCTCCATTATAGATTAGGAGAAGCATGTCTCTTTTTTTTGCATTTTTAAAAATTTTATTATGCTATGTTAATCACCATACATTACATCATTAGTTTTTTTTATTTTTATTGTTATGTTAATCACCATATATTACATCATTAGTTTTTGATGTAGTGTTCCATGATTCATTGTTTGCATATAACCCCCAGTGCTCCATTCAAAATGTGCCCTCTTTAATACCCATCACCTGGCTAACCCATCCCCCTCCCCCCAGAACCCTCAGTTTGTTTCTCAGAGTCCATAGTCTCTCATGGTTCATCTCCCCCTCCAATTTCCCCCCCTTCATTTTTCCTTCCTACTATCTTTTTTTAACATATAATGTATTATTTGTTTCAGAGGTACAGATCTGTGATTCATCAGTCTTACACAATTCACAGCGCTCACCATAGCACAAACCCTCCCCAGTGTCTATCACCCAGCCACCCCATCGCTCCCACCCCCCACCACTCCAGCAACCCTCAGTTTGTTTCCTGAGATTAAGAATTCCCATGTCTTTAACTTATACTGTTGCTTCTCCAGGATGGAATGGGGAACTTTATGTGAGCGTGTGTGTGTATACATATATATATGTGTGTATCTATACATATATGTGTGTGTGTGTATACAAGCAAAAGCACATATAGCCTTAGGTGTGTGAGGACAGGGGGAAAGAGTTAAGAAAAGGGGCAGAAAAGGACGAAGAAAATTAGATACCCACCCTCCTCTTTTTTCCACATGAATGAATCAATAATCTGAAATAATCAAGAATCTGAAATTCTATATGAAGTTGTGGTAAGCTAAAGAATGGCTCCCCAAAGATGTCCACATCTTATCCCTGAAACCTCTCAATATGGATTTTGCAGATGTGAATAAATTAAGGATTTTGAGGTGAGGAGATTATGGGGGATTATCTGGGTGGGTCCAATGAATTCATAAGGGTCTTTATAGGAAAGAGACGGAGAGTCAGAGTCAGAGGAGGATTTGGGAGGATGGAAGCAGATGTGGGGATATGAGCCAAGGAATGTGGGCAGCCTCCAGAAGCAGGAAAAGAAGCATTTCTTCCCTAAAGCTTCCAGAACAAATGAGCCCTGCCAACCCATTTTACACATCTGTACCCCAGAACTGTAAGAGAGTAAGTCTGTGTTGCTTGAAGACACTAAATTTGTGGTAATTTCATACAGCAGCAATAGTAAGCTGATACAGGGACGATTAATGACTAAGTGGTAAATGAATCAATATTATACAATTATTCTCATTTCCACATATTTGTGTTGGAGTAAATACACACCTTCTTTTTCTATATGCAAGACCTTCAGAAAGGTGAGGGCATTTAACAAGGGCTTTTTGCCACTGTATATCCCAAGCCTGGAAGTTTCTGGAAGACTGACTGCCAGGGGCTAGCCAATATATGCTTCCTTAGGGAGAGTCTATGAGAAACTGGGGAAGAGAGTAAACTCCTCTCATTTTCCCCATAACTGGTTAGCGAACTATGATTATGAACAAGCTTTGACACAAAGGACCAGATTTAAAGCATAGGCCTAGGCTTAGGCAGAAGGGGACGCAGATTTCAAGTGAGCACTTTGAGAGCCTGGCAGGTTGCTAGTCTCGGGATTCATTAACAGACTAAAAGCCCGTTAAATACTGTGGAGCCATTCTTCTCTAAGCCATTCAGTTCACTTCTTACATAAGGAAATAACGTTTAATAGCTTATTCAGGAAATAATTGGATTTTTAAAACCCTAAAATTAATTATATTATAAAATTATTGCATTTTTTTCCTTAAACAAAATAGAGTAGTAAAATTTTGAGTGTCTTAACTAAACTCATCTTTTTTTCCATATAAACTTCCATTTCAAAGAAGTTCAGATTTTAATAGTTCTTAAAAGTATCTTTTTTAAGGAACTCTAAACTTTACTATTATGGTGAAAATTAGATTATAAAATCAATCTAATATAAATTGAATCATTAATTAAGTCAATTTTAAAAGAAATAATTCAATTTCATTAAGGAGTTGTTACACTGATATTACAAAGTGAATGGATTCCTGTAATTAAAAAGCATTGAATTCCATATGACCATTTATCTTTCCCCCTCTTTTAACCATTTTGGTGAATTTCTAAAATGGAATTTAATTAAATGCTGAAACAAAGACGTAATTCAAAATTAAAATTCTGTGGAAGAACTCACTGGTAAATCATCAAAGCAGATCTCCTTCCCCCAACCCCCAAAATTTGGAGGAACCATAACCACATGAAATATATATAAAATGATGAGAATGTATGTAATAGAATGGCAGCTATTAAGCTGTTATTCATGATCAAGGTGATCTCCCACCCAGGAAAGGGATCCTTTTCTAAATGTTTAAGACCAGCCTTTATGAAGTGATTGGCATTTTCTTGGCGTTTAGACCTTGGTTTAAACTATATTTTCCAGAGTCAGGTTTGGTGGTATTCAAATTTTACAGAAAATAAGCCACATATTTGGAAGATCATAATTTTGAAGAAAGAGCCTTTGAGGTCAGATAGACTTTACCAGCGCTTTTGAGCTTTGTCTAACCATTACCTCCACTGAGGCTCCGTTTCTTCATCTATAAAAGAAGAAACAACATCTCCCATGTAGAGCCGTTATGAGGATTACACGTAATATCATTTGTCAATTGTCCACTGCATGTCTTGGAACATAGGAGATGGTAAGTAAATATTAGTTCTCCTCCCTTTTTGCCTTATCAAATTGTGGAATTGTAACAGGAGAGAGAACATTTGATCTCAGTTAGATGGTATATACTAGTGGGAGAGACTTTTTTCTATCTTTGCTTCAAAATTGCACATTGTGATTTCTACTAGGTAGTTGAAGTGGACATCTTTTAGGTAAAAAAAAGCCTGTGATACAATGACTTTGATAGCCACTTTGTAAACTGTAACATACATATACATATATGCAAATGAAGTGGTACTGTTATTATCCCACTGTTGTACAAATAAGTTTTAGCTTATGTGATTTTCCCATTTTCTCTTTGGCTTCGTGGATATATTCATTTGAATGACTTTCATCAGTGATTTCATCCACAGACCTGCATCTTTAAAGGGGCTTTGACTAGACCTCCTGTTTTGCCTCTTTCCGATAATTTGGACCACAGCCGCTAATTGCAGTGTCTAATTGTATCCTCAATTGGCTGATTGCACCCACAATTAACTAAATATAAGTACCAAGTGTCTTGGTACATTCAATTTTATGCCTCAAAGGGAGCCTGTGTGAGAGGGTAGTTGGCAAGTTGGCTATCTTCAGGAAAACAATTTCTCAGACTTGGAATTGTAGGTCTAATTTTAAAGCTTTCAAATATTTTTTAGGTGGCACAGTTTATAAAGCTGGTGACTATCTTAGTGCACTTTCAAGAACGTAAAACCCAGATGAGTTGTAGGCAGGCCACAGTTTAAGAAAAATATCAGTAGAGCCATGAGGTTACATCTCATTGGCTCTTTCCTTATAATAATAATGCTTGAACAACTCCTGGAATCGCTATCCTGATCAGTACATGTGCAATCATGGCAGACTTTGGAATAGAAGAACTGGGGCTATCATGTATTTTAATTCCACAGTAGGCTGGATTGCCCTTCTTCAGCAATTTGAAAGTTAGTTGCAATGATGCAATGAAATGCAGGTGTTCCAACAAAGCAGGTGCATTAAAAACTGGGGGCCAGCATAAATCCCACAAAAAAATTGGATTGGAAATGCCATCGGGATGGAAGCCTCTCATAGCCTGGGTGTGAACTTCCAAATTACAAGTCTGGCAGATGTGCCAAAGTTATTAGTGGTTGATCCATCACTTAATGTAGAAACTAAAACTGATGTTTGTAAAGATTGTTCAACAATCACTAGAATGTTGTTTTGAAAGCAAATCAAGAGGCTGTAGAAATCTTTCTCTCTAGATTAATTAATTAGTAACAAAACAAAAGGTTCTCATATGAGCACCCAGAAATAAACAGATTGGTTAGCTAAAGAAAAAGAAGAGAGAGATGGTTATGGAAGAAATTTCCAGCTTTTGTTTTCATAATTTCAGCCTGAGCAACACTCAGTGCTCTGCCATAGTCTTTACTTAACGGTTTTAGCAACAGCTTTCTCTACCTCATAGGGTCTAGAAGTCCTAACTCAGGGATGAATTAATCCCATGCTAGGGATGAGTCTGTGACTTCTAATTTCCAATGCAGATTAGCGTGTCTGCGGTATAAACAATGATTACACTATTCTGTATATTTGAGCTGGGCAAACAGACCCTACCCTTTGTCCAGCTATACAAACCATACACTCAATATGTTATTTCAGCTCTTTATCTTCTAATGCATTGAACTCTTACTACCACCTTGTTATAGACTAGCCTTAATATATGCCTCTCAACTCTCTTGATAGATGAGATTTAATTTTTTTTTTCTTGGTCTGGTAAAATAAAATAGCTTGATAACTAATTTCAGGGTTGATAGGCAAGGTAAGCTTATTATAAAAATTTGGAGATTAAAAATGCAAAAGAGAGATATAAATTTGTTGTTTTTGATCATGGGTGTTGGGGGTAAAGGAGACAATAAGGAGAGGGACCAGGGGAGTATGTAAGTGCCACCCATGACTGGGATTTTGGCAAGATTGTCTTAAGATGGGAATGATTGAGGTGAGATTTCAATTCAGTTTGGGCATGCAAAGTACAATGTCACCCCAATAAGGTCTACTCTATTTAGGGAAAAATATATAAGTCATTTGTGTGTGTTGAAACCAGTGTATTAGGATGTCTGAACTCACATGCTCAGAGGTGTGAACTCAGAAACAAAAGGCTCCTTGGAAAAATAAGTTCGTAGAAGCGTTCTCTCTTTCTTTCTCTCTCTTTTTATTTTATTTTATTTTTTAAAGATTTTATTTATTTATTTGAGAGAGAGCATGCGCACATGCTCACACGCACAAGTTGGGGCAGGGGCAGAGGGCGCTGGAGGGAATCTCAAGCCGGCTCACCGCTGAGCGCAGAGCCCGATGCAGGGTTCATTCTTAGGACCCTGAGATGATGACCTGAGCTGAAATCAAGAATCAGATGCTTAACCCACTGAGCCACCTAGGCACCTCCCTAGAAACTTTCTTAAAAGAGGAGGCTTTAGGCTTCTCCATGTCATGAACATGGTGTGCCAGATAAACTTACATAAAAACTGAGGAGCCAGGGAGATCCCAGCCAACATCTGAGTTACACTCTACTGAGGACTAATCCAGGTTCCACTAAAAACACCGATACACTTATGAAAATAAGGCACTCCCGTGAGATGCCTCCATCCTAGTGAGGGAGACCGTTATGGTCAAACACTCACATTGCACATGATCCATGCAATGTCAAGAATGTGCGCAATGTGCCACAGCAATAAACAGAAAGCTCAAGTGGAAGACCAGCTCCTGGGATGCTCAACGTTTCCCTGGTGCAGGCAAATTCTACAGCATGCGTTCAGAGGACAGAGCCTGCTCTAGCCTGTAAGCCTTAACTTGTGGAAGATATTACACCAGAATTAGAGGCATTAGGGTTTCTGGAGACCATGACAAATCAGCAGTTTCCTAACCTTTCCTGGATCCCTTTGAACAGTTGTTTTTTGATGCATATTTCTTACCCTGTTGGATCTTCACATCAGAATTTTTCTAGATAGGCAAAGAGAAATCTGAAGTGAAACCTTGTTATTTTTGACAATGTGGAATTTTAAAGACTTTAGAAAGTTCAAATGAGGTTTACATGGCAATTTATAATTCTAAGTTCTTGATCAGAAGCGACATGGGGATTGCCGCCTAAATGGCCCTCTTTTAGTTTTTCTTAGAAGTGATTTTCTTCCATCTATGGGAGAAAATATTATGCCTTTACCAGTAAGCAGGCAGCTGTCATTTATTTTTTGGCATAATTTAAAGCCCTTTAAGTGCTTATTTTTAATTTTAATAATTTTGGAGGTGTTCATTTGTGCATTAAAATTCAGGAAGCTGGCATAGCCCTCAGCTTACCTTCAGGGTAAAACTGTGTGTAAGACATGCTTCTATGAGATAATTTGTTTCCTAATTGGCATCCGTTTGCTGAAATACAATTAAAGTTATTGCTCTAATATTAACATCAACATCTTGATTGCTCTATAAAATATGAATATTTATAAATTTTTTCTTCCATGACAAGATATCTTGTAGGCACTTTATTTTTTGGTATTGGCAATTTCTTATTTATGGAGAAGTTTTAATTTCTTACAGAACAGTAATAACATAAAGGAGGGTCTGGGCAGCTTGCTGGGTTTAAAACAGTGCAGGGTTAGACCACTTAGACTCTAAAGAGCCATATGGAGTGTCATTCCTAAAGACCTGTGTTTGGATTATCGGCCCCAATTAACTTGAACACTTGAGAATCAAACCACTTCTACTTACTTTGCCCCATTATGGTGAAGACCATGTGAGCTAGACAGGTTAGTGTCCCTTACTGAATAGAAACAATGTCTCCTTTTGCATGGCAGTTTATCATTTACCAGAGGCTTTGAACCAATCTCAAGTGTGACTGATTTAAAAGACATGGTATTTTGGGGCACCTGGGTGGTTCAGTTGGTTAAGCGTATGCCTTCAGCTCAGGTCATGATCTCAGGGTCCTGGCATCCAGCCTCACTTCAGGCTCCCTGCTTCCCTGCTCAGTGGGGAGTCTGCTTCTCCCTACCCCACCCCCTGCTCTTGCTCTCTCTCCTGCGCTCTCTCTCAAATAAATAAATAAAATCTTAAAAAAAAATAAAAGAAAAGAAAGAAGACATGGTATTTCATTACTAAGTTCTTAGAGGCGCCATTTGTGGGTTTTCTTTTCCTTCCTCCCTCCCTCCCTCCCACCCTCCCTCCCTTTCTTTCTTTCTTTCTTTCTTTCTTCCTTCCTTCCTTCCTTCCTTCCTTTCTTTCTTTCTTCTTTCTTCCTTCCTTCCTTCCTTCCTTCCTTCCTTCCTTCCTTCCTTCCTTTCTTTCTTTCTTTCCTGAGAATGAACTAAAATATTCATAGTTGCTTAAAAGCAGGCATGTAAAAACATAATTCTGTAACTATGCATTCATAATACAATGATTACTGTTTATCTATAAAAATGTTTGTATTTATTCATCCATCAAACTCTTTTCACATATCTTTTAAATTGGAAAAGTAATATAAGGGATCATTCATGTTAAACATATCAAATCATTAGAAAGAGTATATACTAAAAAGTAAAAGCACTCTCTCATCTTTCAATATTTAATTCTCCTCTCTAAAGGCAACTGCAGTTGAGTTCCTTAGTTATTCTTCCTTTTCTTTTCCTGAATGATTAGCTAAAATAATCAGGTGGGACCAAGCAAGACAGACATCCTGATGAGGTAAGAGGTTCTCCAGTGGTCCAGTGCATTAATCAGAACCACAACAAAATGAAGAATCAATCAGTGCCAAGGGTAAGGAGGCTACCTGATGTGAGTATAAGAGTCCAAGAGGGAGGGTAGTAGGGTATGTACATAGGGATAGCCGGGGCCAGGATGTGATGAGCAAGGTTTCCACCATACACATGGGTGAGCCTGAAGAGAGATCGGTTACTTGTAGAGTACAGATCAAAACATAATATGTGAATTATAATAGAAGCCTGGTTTCTCACAGTCAGATATGAGTGTTTTAAATGCAAAAAGGGGAAAAAAACTGTGATAAACCCTGGTGTTGAATTGGAAGATATGAGATATTGATACGAACTTGTGGTTTTCCATAGGTAGAGATAGAGATTGGATATAAATATAAACGTGAGACTTATGTATATGTATATGTGTAAATAAATGTATTTCTAACCCTGTCCACTGAAAGAGCCTGTGAGCTATGACACCCAATAGCAAAAACCATACCTAGTGCCCAGATCATGGTTTCTAAATATAACTTTTTACTAAATGGAATCAGTGCTCTCAGAGAAATGGCTGATTCTAAGGCTGAAGCGGGAAAAAATAAGCCAGAAAATAAAAATGATGAGGGCTTATAAAACTAACACAGACACTAGCTTAAAGGGGCTCCCTCTGGCCAAATCTGAATGAATTTCAGCATCACATTAAATAATGAAAGTAATGGATTAAAACCCATGGAATAAGAAGAATCCATATGATCATAGTGATATAAATGTATGAATAAATTAATTGAAAGTTTGATGAGGAATGAGATTTGCATAATCTCATAATGTCTCTCCCCCAAATACTTATTATTTATAATGGGAAAATAACTTCGTAGTAGAGAAGCCTGGAAACACCCCCTTGATCAAGTGATTGAAATTAGCATCACCAGTAATAGAATACATTGAAATTCAGTGCCACCTGAGAGGATGCAATGAAAACACAACATTACGACTATGATATTGTTGCCCAAGATGCGTCATCTAAATCAAATAACGAGGGAACATTAGACAAACCAAAACTGAGGGAAGGTCTGCATTGTAACTGGCCTATAAGAAACATGGTTATGGAAGCAAGAGAAGACTGAGGAACGTTCTAGATCAATGGATACTAATGGAGGATGACAACTGTATGCATTGTCAGAAAGACTCTGGATTGGACATTTTTGTTATAAAGGATATTTGTTGAAAAAACTGGCAGAACCTTAAGAGGACATTGGTGAAATTGCCTGAAGATTAAGTAGTAATAAGATAGCAAAGTTACTATCCTAAATTTTTATGGTTCTATCATGTTATGTAGGAGAATGTCCTTGTTGTTAGAAAATAATCTTAATTATTCAGGGGTTTGGGGCAATTTACTCTCAGATAATTCAGGAGAAACTCATTTGTACTATTTTGTGACTTTTCTCTGAGTTTCAAAATGAAAGTAAAAGAAAAAAGATTCTGTGTTTCTAGAAATACCACCTCCATATGAAATCAGTTGTGAGTATAGAAGTCCATGTTTATATTTTCTCACACAAATGGGAGAATGTACATGCTATTTTCACTTGGCATTTTTCTCCTGGGGGTGATCTTGGCAATCACGACATATTAACATATGTACCAGGCATTCAAAAGTACTCATATTTTTAAATGGGAAATTATCCATCTGGTTCTTTTGAATTGAAATTCTGTAATATTCTCATCTCAATAGAAGATTCTACTGCTTGTAGTTGGGTGTCTTTCTTGGACTTAGATATATTTTGATTCTTTATGCATAACTAAACTTGATATAATTGACCTCATTTAAGTTCACCTTTTTCTCAGGTAAATTCAATTAATGTGTGGGTGTGAGAGAGAGATAGAGAAGGAGGGAGGGAGGGAGGGAGGGAGGGAGGGAGGGAGGGAGTTAAGTTAATAGTTGCTCCTATTTGGGTAAATGAGGCACATTCTAGAATTTAGCATCTAAAACTTAGACAGAAAATATGTGGAATAATGCATATGGAAGACTTGCCAGTGCCTAGTTCATATCCATCAGACTTCATTTTATGTGTGTGTATATATATATATATATATATATATATATATATAAAATTTACCAGGATCTACCTGTCAATGCTTAAGCCTTTTTAAGGCCAGCTTGCTCTGGTCAACAGTAGTCTAGAAGTGCTAGAGAAAGAACACCATGCTGGAGCAACCCTAAACCAGTGAATTAACAGCAGATGGTATGAAAATACTTGCCCCCTTACCCATATGGAATGTCTAAAGCCCGAGTTTTGCACTGTGATCCAGACTTTCCCTCCTGAGATTAAGACTCCAGTTGCCCATGGTTGTTGGCTTAGTGATGTATTCTTTCTTGGTTAACTTCCCTCCCTGTGTCACTTCTTCACTTCCTGTCAATGTTCCCTGCACTAACCAAGTAAACTACTTGTACTCAAATCTGGTATCAGGGCCTACTTTTGGAGGATTGCTAGCTGGAGTGTTGGTGACAGTAGTATCCGTAGCTAGATAAGGGTCTTGGAAGAAGGATCTCATTTAGGCATTGGAATGAAGCTCATCATGACCTGAGATTGCTCAAAGATACAGGATGATAGAATTTCAGGGCCAGGTATACCAAAGTCATCTAGTAACTGCCCATAACCATCCAAAGTGAATTTTTATGACATGTCCTCTTCAATATCTTCAATGACTAGGAATTCAGACCCTCTTGAGTTAAATTTCTGCTTGTTAGAAAACTCTTTATGTGGAGAAAGAATTAGATCAATGAGTCAGTGTTGCTTCCTATCGTCCTCAGAGTGTATGTGATAAATGGTCCAGGGAGGATACTGATTGCTTAAAAGTAGAGTGGGATTCTCACCTCTCTTCTTTACATTGCACAAGTAAAAGTTCAGCCAAAGATTATATTAGCTCTTTCTGCTACTGTTTGACCTGGAGACAGTTTTGCCGAGCCCAAATCTAACCTCATTGACCTTAATGTTCAAATGACCTCTCAGATGCCAGCCCATGGCTATGCCTTTAGCATTGCCATCCTCTGCAGGTAAGCAAGTGATAGTAATATAACCAAGAAATCCCTTGCAAGAGCTAACAAAGTGGAATTTTCCTTGTCTAACCAGCTTTGGAGACCCGTGGTTTTTCTAACCTGACTGATCACAGCAAAAACAAGGGAGCATGAGGGACCATATAACTGTGTACACCATGGAAGACAGTTGACTTCTGTCGAACCAGTGAAATCAAGTCTTACCCAAGGCAGCAAAGAAAGCTGCAGGATTCTTTTTCTTTTCCTAAGTAAAGTATCAGGATACCATCATCTGCATAGGCCCAGGAGTACCTGTAGCCAGGAATACAATAATGTTTTATTTAAATTGAGAAACAATCCTTGCAAAAGCCTCAGGACATCAGCAACACTTTCCAGGCTAGAGATTTGAGGGCAACTTTTAGAAATAATGCCAGTGAGGATGGCATGTGAGTCATGCAAGAGCAGGGAGAGACAGAGATCAGACAGGTGACGAGAGGTTAGTGGGATAGCACCAATGGGATGTGTCCTACTGAGCCTATGCGGTTCAATGAGGTTTTACAGAGAGGAAAAAATAGACAAGTGAAGTTTCATATTGTAAATTTAATTCCTGTAAGAGAGAGAAAGACAACAAGAGCCCTGCTTGTACTTATCTTTAAAATACATGAAATTAATTGAATTTTAAAAATGTTCCCTAAAGCCATTTGCATGTTAGAAGAAGTCTCTCCTTCACTCTTCAGTTACAGCATAGAATCCAAAGGAAAACAACAATACAACCTCCTTTGGATCAACAGATGCTGGGCTGTCATCTCTCTCTTCTACTGGCATTATGTGCCTTCTATTACATCTCCTTTGCCTATGGGGATATCAGGGTCTCCTACAGAATACCACATTCAGTTCTGGACACAATATTTGAACATCATTGGCAAATGGAACCAAGTTCAGGAGAGAGATACCAGAATTATGACATGATTCTTCACAATGTCCAATAAAGAAAAGTGGAAGGGATTTTCTTCTATGAATATTTGGTTTATACATATATCTGTGAGATATAATATGAAAAATGTTTTAATAATTAATTGATTACTTTTGTCTTTCTCTCTTGTCTGTCGCCTTCTTGAGTGTGGGGATGGCTACTATCCCTAGCCAAAAACCCTCAACTTTCCTTTCAGATAGTAAGGGCTTAGAAAATGTTGATTAAAATCTTGAGTTGCACATAAAATGGAAGTCCGGTGAGAGTTACCATTCTATTTCCATTGATAGTTTGTAAAACCATCCATCATAGTATTTATTTCACTGCATCGGGCTTCTTTTTTACTTGTTGATCTCCCTTACCAGACCATGAGGTTTGTTGTGGGTCACATGTCATATCTGGTGCGATGAACACCTGTACTAGCAGCCCTTCAGTTAAAGTTGAGTGAATGAATGAAGACCCCATAACCTCTGATGGAGCCATCAGATGAAGACACTTGGGTGGTTCATTTTCAATTTCTCTTGACTATACTTTTTAATTTTAGATAGCGTTTTTAGGCTAGCAGGTAAAGACTATTTCGTTCATCTATATATCCTCGGTTTTCCTCTCTATTCTACAAAGAAATGATGTCTTCATACTCGTGATTACTACTTTTCTTCTAGCAAAGAAGTATGTATGAGAGACATGGCTGACTCACATACTACAGCTCAACAGATTTCTGGGTCCAATCAATCCCAGCTGGCCCTTAGACTTTGCAAATGACAGGATAGATGAATGAATGACGCCTTTGTGGTACTAATTTATTCCCCCATTGCCCCCTTTAGCTGAACCAGTTTTTCTTCTCCTAGCATTGAACTCTCTGAATTACCTTCCTTAAGAATTGAGATCTTACTTTCTCAATGTAATTATATTTGTCAGACTCACCTGCCAGTTTGTCCAAAGAATGTTTCAATGATCCCATTGTTAGTAGCTGAAATAGTCCCCAGAAATATGTGGTGTGACAGCTATGGAACCCTTTTTGGAAGAGTTGCTAATCATATTGCTTTTTTTTTTTTTAAATAACCTCCAATCACATTTTAATTCCAGGATTCTTAACATTTGCTTTTGCCTGCATTTGTGATAACTATGTTCAGAGATACATTGTTACCACTGTGCTGAATCTAAATCCCATAACTACAACTATCCTGCATCAAGAGTGGAATTCTTTAATCTGGACTGCAACAGTCACTCAATAACTATAAGATATGTTAGATTATCTGGCCCATTCCTCATGCTTTATCTCCATTTATTATGCACCTACCATGTGCTAGAAAATTTCACACACAGTTTTAGAAAGGCTAAAGAACTTTGTCAAAATCAGAAAGCCAGTATGTAGCACAACCATATTTTAATCTAGATTTGTATAATGTCAAAGCTTGTATTTAATCTACCAAACCATGCTGACTTTAGGTATATATATAATATTGATGTTTAAGCAGATATTTTCTTGTCATTAATTGAAACATTCATGGCTCTATCTGGTAAACCTTTAGGTAATGTGTGAAATACAACATCGCATAAGCATATGGCAGTTTTACAAATAGTTGATTTTCAAGTTTCTTTTTGAATCAAGTAAACATATATTTCAATCCATCCCTGACAAATGTTTTTTGCATTATATTCAGTTCCTAATATTCTTTGGTAATACCTCCTTGGATTAGAAAACATTCTACTCCTGGGTATTTACCCAAATAAAACAAAATCACTAATGCAAGAAGATATGTACACCCCTAAATTTATTGCAGCATTATTTACAATAACCAAGATATGGAGGCAACCTAAGTGTCCATTGATAGATGAACGGATAAAGAAGATGTGGTGTGTGTATATATATATAATATATAATATATATATATAATATTACTCAGCCGTACATAAGAATGGCGCCATCTGTAGCAACATGGATGAGCTTACAGGGGATTGTTTTAAGTAAGATAAGTCAGATAGAGAAAGACAAATACTAAATGATTTCACTTATAGGTGGAATTCAACAACCAAAACAAACAAATGAACAAACAAAACAGAAACAGTCTCATAAATGCAGAGAACAAACTGGTGGTTGCAGAGGGGTGGGTTATGGGGGATGAGCAAAGTAGGTGAAGGGGAATAAGAGGTACAAGCTTCCAGTTATAAAATAAGTCATGGGGATGAAAAATACAGCATAGGGAACATGGTCAATAATATTATAATAACATATGATAACAGATGGTAACTACACTTGTCGTGGTGAGCATTGCATAATGTGTATACAATTGTCAAATTGCTATGTTGTACACCTGAAACTAATATAACATGGCATGTTAACAAAACTTCAATAATAAATTTTTTTTTAAAAAAGGCAAAGGTGGTCCCAAAGATCAAATGATCTCTTTGACATTGGGCCCCAGTATGTGCCTCTCTCTTAAGCTGTAATGAAAAAATATGGGAATCATTTCATAATGTATTAATATATCAAATCATCATGTTGTACATTTTAAATATATTACAATTTATTTGTCAATTGTACCTTAATATACCTGGGGGAGAAAAGCAGTCCTAGAAGTTTGCTTGAGGCTCTTCCAAGATTTTTTTCTATTCTGACCAAGTTTTACCAACATTTCAGTAGAAGTGAATGAATCAGTGAGAAATTCAGATTTTGGGTTCATTTCCATAATATCACTGCTCATGCATACCAGTCATGGTGTTTATAATTTAGTTAAGTTTAAAAAAATGATAGCCAGTGCTCCCAAAGATTCAGTAGAATAATCACTTTTTTATAAAGCTACATTTTTATAGTTCATTTGGTAAGCAACTTGGCAATATAAGCAAGAGCTTAAAAATATTTACAGATATTGACCTGATAAATATGCTTCTATGAATATAAACCAAGAAAAACATTCTGACTACATAAAAGGTGTGGGGAAAGGGGAAACATGAAAGAGCAAAGAAGTTTATTGTAACATGTTTTACTGCAGTACAAAAGAGGGGAGAAAATACGAATGTCTCCAACTGGGAATTAGTTAAGTAGCCTATGGTGCATCTACTTTATAAAATATTATGCAATCATTAGAATGATAATTTTGGAGATTTTCTAATAACATAGAAAATGCTTATGGCATTATATTAAGTAAATTTACTTTGCTATAACTGCACCTGTATCTATAATCCCTTTATACCTAATCTTTCATGCTTTTGTTCCTAAGAAACAGTTTGCAGGATTCGAACTCCTATTTCTAGCCCCATGGCTCCCTCTGCAACACGTCTTCATTAAAACCTAACAGCCTTTCGTGCTCCTGGGAGAGAAGAGAATCTAAGTAGAGATGTAAAATTGAAACAGGAGGGATGAGGCTAGCCTGCAGATGAACAATACAACAGTTCTAGTCTCGGACTAAATCCCGTATCTTTTTTTTTCCTCGTTTGCTTCCTGAAGATCCTTTAAAATCTTATTTCTCAGTGAGTGATTTTTGTCTTTATGGTACAAAAGGTAATTCCCATACCTAATATTGTTTCTAAGCACATGTGCGTACCCTGCTGAGTTATATATGAGTTTTTTTATGAATATGACACAAAATGAAAATTCCATTTCTGGAATTGAAAAAAATGTAAATTGACTTTCATGCTCAAGTGAGTTGTTTCAGGGACTGGATTGGGGGAGGGCAGGATAGATTCAGTGCATCATCTACTCTATATTCATGTGTAATTGATGTAACTTTTAGCAATTGTTCTACATTTTGTAACATCATATTGGAAGAGTAAAGTAACGGACATTATTGATTTTAAACAGATCTTAGGTTGCCCTCATCAAAAGTTGTCTACTCTTGGGCAAAGGCATTAGCAGTATCTTTAAAAAGATTGTAAACTGCTGAGCACTCCAAGTTTTAGTCCCTTTGTTGTTCAAGTTAGATTCTTGGATATCTTGCATTATGCCTATTATGTAGTGAGAAATGGGCAGTTGGCATTCTAGCTGTCGTTGTTTGAATTTTCTTCAATTTTGGGGCAATTGTTCTAAAGCTCCCTAGATGGATAAACAATGCTTTGGTATAGGGCATGAGAAACTGTTTTTAGTGACCCTGGTTGGCCAGTAACAAGGATGTCGTTTCTGCCAGAGCAAACAAAGTTGAGAACAGCCATCACATTAGTGCTGATATGTGAGAGGTTACTTTTTTTTAAATTTAATTTTATTATGTTATGTTAATCACCATACGTTACATCATTAGTTTCTGATGTAGTGTTCCATGATTCATTGTTTACGTATAACACCCAGTGCTCCATGCAGAATGTGTTTTCTTTAATACCCATCACCGGGCTAACCCATCCCCCACCCCCT
The DNA here is from genome assembly GCF_964656455.1 of Halichoerus grypus. Taxonomy (NCBI): domain Eukaryota; kingdom Metazoa; phylum Chordata; class Mammalia; order Carnivora; family Phocidae; genus Halichoerus; species Halichoerus grypus. The sequence goes on along the minus strand of NC_135726.1, from coordinate 24,127,904 downwards.
CCCCAAAACCCTCAATTTGTTTCTCAGAGTCCATAGTCTCTCATGGTTCATCTCCCCCTCCAATTCCCCCCCTTCATTTTTCCCCTCCTGCTACCTTCTTCTTTTTTTTTTTTTTAACAAATAATGTATTATTTGTTTCAGAGGTACAGGTCTGTGGTTCATCAGTCTTACACAATTCACAGCGCTCACCATAGCACATACCCTCCCCAATGTCCATCACCCAGCCACCCCATCCCTCCCACCCTCCACCACTCCAGCAACCCTCATGTGAGAGGTTTCTAAGGGTTGTGCAAGAAATTTCACAGAGAAAAGATGATAAAAAAGAAAACGCATGCACATTGGTGATGTTAAAGATGGTTTGTTCAAATTTTAAGTATAAATTGTGAAATGTCACATGTTATATAAAGGAATTTTCACTTGCAAAACAAGACTGGTTTGCCATCCTTACATTCCATGTGTCATATTAAATTCCAGAGTTGATTACTTAAGCAAAGGATATTTAGTTCTTTTTTTAATAAAGATTTTATTTATTTATTTGACAGAAAGAGACACAAAGAGAGAAGGAACACAAGCAGGGGGAGTGGGAGAAGCAGGCCTCCTGCTGGGCTCCTGATGCAGGGCTCGATCCCAGGATCCTGGGATCATGACCTGAGCCAAAGGCAGATGCTTAACAACTGAGCCACCCAGGCGCCCCAGGATATTTTGCTCTTAAAGCTGGAGTTATGGGCTCAAACTCAGGTCATATGGCTGCAAGACTGTCCACCATGTCATTACATAGGAGTAAGGCACCCTTAGAAAATGCACCTGCACACATGAATATTAGAGCACCCCCCATGCACATGCATACACGTACACACGATGTGTCTTTAATGAACAGTATCAATTAAGTTTGCCTTAATCTCTTGTATATTCCTTGAATAAAAGTATTGCATTATGCTCACTGATGTATCTGTAAAGTGAATGTGATTCAGTGGATCAATGAATATGCCTGTGTCAGGCATATAATCAGTTCTTAATATCTTTGAAATGTGTGAGTGAGTGAATGTGTAGGTGATCAACGATTTATGGTGAGGCTATGTTAAATGTTCTTTAGGTGTGTCCTAGAGAAATTCTTTATAGATTTATCAACTCAAATAATTCTTATACTTGGAACAAATAACAGTTTTTATTCAATCAGTAGTAAAAGGTGGATTACTCAGTTTGATAGCCACATACTTTCACAGGCGGAGGGTTTGGGGAGTAGAGCCGGAAAGTGTAATTGATATCCTTTGCAGCAACTTAACATTCTCACTTCCTGATGGCTCTGTTCTTAGCAAGAGTATACTGCCAGAATTGCCAGGACACCAGTCGTTCTAGGCTGCTTATTACTACCTTGTTATACAGGAACCATAAATACAGCTTAGTGAAGGAATTCAAGTGCAGGTTAATTGGTTTAAGTGTCTTTAATGGCAGCCTTCTGAGATCATTGGTCGCTGTTTGTAATATTATCCATCCTTCCAGAAAGGAAAATGCAGCATTTATAGGAAACGATGAAGACTTCCATGTAAAAATTAAAACAATGTGTTTAACTGATGATACAGATTAGAGGTATTCCAGTTGGCCCTGTTATGGTAATTAAAATTTTAGGGTGATTCTGATTTCAGTACACTGTTCACTGTCTAAACTATGATGTGCCATAGTTTAGAACGGTAAAAGTGTTAGTGTTAGAAAACACTAGATGGTATCTAGCCAACCTCCTTATTTTGAGGGTGGTCACAAAAATGTCCTGAACTCTCCTAGCATAGCTCTCTCAATGACATCAGGAAACACGTGACTTTTTATTTTGAATGAAGGATTCTGTGTAAAAATCTAGACACCTAACTTCTCTATAGATTCTCAACTTACATGGTAGAATAACTCAATAGCAAAACTTGCTCCTAGGGAAATCTGAGCCTCTGGCCATAGACAAATTGAAAACTTACTTGTTCTTCTGTATTTCTCATTGACTGACCCTGCAGCTTGTGGGTTTTTTGGTTGTTGTTGTTTGGGGTTTTTTTTTGGTTCATTTTTTGGTTTGCATTTGAACTGAATAATTCCATGAGCTTAAATTTGTATTAATGGTATGATTATTACTGTTGTCATATTTATTTAGTACAACATATTTCTAACATGAATAGTTAATAGCTGAATTGACATTTTTGAAAATATCCTTAAGAGAAGACAGCCTTTTATGAAGGAGAGAGGATCATTCTGTTATATCACAGTAATAAAAATTCCTTGAGAATGTAATGTGATACTCTACTTTTTATGACATCCTTAACACCCTTTCTTGCTGAGGCTTTTGCAGGGAAGAGGGAATAGAGAGAAGACTAAGGTGAAGGTTAGGCATACAGGGGAGTCACCCAGTGAGCATGAATTAGAGAAAAGATGGAATCACAAACAGTGGCGTGCTTCCAACTGTGAATGGTCAGGATTATTGGATACCAAGTCACTGAATACACCTAATTCATTGATCAAAAAAGCAATTGGTCTTTGCAACCTTGTGAATATCAGAAATGGGATTTTAAAAGTGATTGCTGTGTGTATTCTGTGGCCCGACTCAAAATTCATTTAACATAAACTTCCTGAGGATCCTCTAACGTCCAAGAACAGTGCTAAGGCTGAGCAGACAAAGAGAGAAGTCAGGCTTACAAGCAGCTCAGTTTGGTGAGGTCAACAACATAAATAAGTATCTGAGAGATGTATGTTGTAAAAAGGAACCAATCCAAAAACATATTTTCTCCTTTATGGAAATCAAGGTGGAAAAAGCTAATGCCTAAGTAGCTTTTTTAAAGGGGAAGTAGAATTCCGTGTAGGTGAGCAAGATGGGACAAAATGTCTTTGACATTATGGACATTGTATGGCAAATAGTCCTTCAGGTATCCAGGGAATTATTAAAGATAAAGAGAGGTTCTCAAAATGAATATAGCAATCCTCATATGGCAGAAGTAGACCTCTACTTCTGGACTTTAGTTTCTGGGCTTGGGTCATCCGTACCCTGCTTCTTCCTTATCCTCAATGTCCAGGTTCTAAACCATCATTTCTATCTTGATAAGCTTACATTTTCCATGCTGATTGTAAGTGCATGAATTTGAGCATAAGATCTTCCAAAATGCCCAGCAGAGCACCCCAGATATTTACTGGGTACCACATCTAATTGTGCATTTTATAGATTTTGTATTTGATATGAGAGCTTTTTTCTGAAAGTGGTAGTAGATGGTCTTGAGAAATGAGTGCCTTATTTTTTTAACTCCCAAAGTATTCTATAGGTGAGGATGTCCTTGCTGCCAAGATTCCTCACAATCCAAGGAAGAAGCTATACCATCAAGAAACTCCAGGTCAAAAATCACACTGGGGAAAAGACATGTCAATATCGTCGGCCGGTGTGAGAAATACGCTTGGCTTCATTAGGGTAGGAAATTTATGTCTCCTGAGTAAATCCCTGCTCTGTTTTGGCCACCTTGTAAAGACTGTCAGAGCCGCTTTCACCTCAGGGTTTGTCTTGTGTTTACTTGTGGATACACTCCACATAATCACCATCAGCGGCTGTCTCCGTCTTACCGCAGGCGGCCTCCAGAGGAAAATGCAGCCGTTTCCCCTTATCCGCAGTTTCGCTTTCCGGAAGCCAATGATCCTCCTTCTGACGAATCACCAGAAGGTGGATAGCAGCCTGACTCTACCCACAATTCCTGGGTCTCTACCCACAATTCCTGGGTCTCTCCCCACGCCTGGTCTCCTCAAGCGGGCGTTTTATTATCTGCCAACCTCAGACCAACGAGCGGTGAGTACAGCGCCGTGAGATATTCTGAGAGAGACCACATTCACATAACTTTTATTATAGTACAGTGGACCTTTGAACATGGAGGTAAGGGGCACCGACTCTCGGCGCAGCCAAAAATCTGCCCATAACTTCTGACTCGCCTCAAACTTTACTAATAACCTCCTGTTGACCAGAAGCCTCACCGGTAATGTGAGTTGATTAACACGTATTTTGTATGTTATATGTTTTATATACCATAGTCTTACATTAGGTAAGCTAGAGAAAAAATGTAATTAAGAAAATCTTAAGAGAAAATACACTTACAGTACTATACTGTAAAGAAAATCATGTATAAATGGACCCATGCAATTCAAACCCGTGTTGTTTAAGGGCCAGCTGTATATCGTTATAATTGCTCTATTTTATTATGTTTTTGTTGTTAATCTCTTACTGTTCCTAATACATAAGTTAAATTTTATCCTAGGCATATATGGGAAAAACAGTACATATGGGGGTACTATCCATGGTTTCAGGCATCCACGGGGGGGTTTGGAAGGTGTCCCCCATGGATAATAACTGTATAGCATTGGTCTGAACGCCTTGCTTGAATCCATTTTTTTCTGGCACTCCGTATTGTCTTTGTTCATTACTCCTGACAAAACATTTTTTGCTCTCCCTTTTTAACTCCTACCTCAATATTCAGACTTTTATTTGACATTATTTTCCCAGGTATATACAACCTCAGCTGCCCTCTGAATGTGAGTTTTCTTCTAGCAGGTCTACCGCGTATTTCCTCCCACCATTTAATCAAGGTTTATAAGCAGAAATTGGGCTGCTGCCACAGATGTAACTATCCAGGGACCAAAATGCCTTCCAGGTGGAGCCGTTTAACGTTAGAGAACATGGGTGTTGTTATTGACTATTGATCTCTATACGAAAGGAAATATTTTTGCCTTGACCAAGCTAGCATAAGTGGGTTTAGGCCCTGGTTGGAGCTGGGCTTGCAAACTCGCACACCTTCAAGGGATGATGTGATGATTTTTAAAGGATATTTGTAATGATATACAATGTCGTCAAGATCTGGTCCCCATTATTTGTGTTGGTTTTTCTTTTTATTCTTCTATGCATTCATCTACCCCTCTTGGTCCTGCTTTTAGATGCTATTATTTCCTGGAAGAACTATCACTTAGATCAAAATATTTGAATTCTTTATGATATTCCTAATCATTCTCAGAACAAGCATGAAAGCCTGGTTATGCTCCCTTTTCTAGTGGAATACAGCGGCTGGTACCCGCGAGAAATACAAAGCCTAGACCATCAAGATTGGGACAGGATGCATTCATGTGACAGTCACATAATGAGTTGTGAAATCAGGATTTTTAATGAAACTCCATTGTCTGCTATACAGATTAGAGTATGTCATCCTCCTGAACAAGCAGAAACATTTCCAGATTGATTGAGCCGTCTTTACTGAAGCAGTATCTCCATTTATTTTGCTGGGGCCTTTAACCCCTAAGAATAGTAGCTGATTGTAATTGCATAAATGGCATAATATTTTAGAGACCTCTGGAGAACTTGTGTGGAACTGAAGCCTTTTTTGAGCACAGCCTGCCATTGTACGTAGTTTTTATTCATTTTCCCGATTTCATTAGTAAGGATATTTGTATGGAAATGGATTAAGGTTTATAGGTTTATTTTATTGTGCTGTAGATTCTGCTGTAATTATACCATTGATGGATTATATTAAACTGCTTTGTGGGAAGCTTTCAAAACACATCAGACTCCGGAAGTGCTTTTGATCTACAAAATCTGCTTTTTTGTCCCACCTGGAGTTACTGAGAGTCTGCTCCTACTTAGCTCGCCCACACCTTCCAACTCCTATCATTTTTAGGCTTAAAGGGTGCTAACTTAGCTGTGGTAAATATACTTGAAAGACCCTCCAATCCCAAGGGTATAAATGTTCATAAAAAAACAAGCAAAATTGAATAAGGAGAAAAAGAATGAATAACAAGTTTAGTGAGTCTTACTGTATTTTTTTATACTTACCTATGACATTTTGAATATAAAATTTTCTGGGATGTAGAAGCATTTTCATGAATGTTTGAATCACAGAGGGGTAAAGGTGTTGCTGTGAATTCTGCTTAATTTTTTTCCTAAGGTAGAAATGACAGAGGACAATTTGAACAAATATTTTTTACCAAGGAGTTACTTAACTGGACTCTAGGTCATCCATGTATATCATCAGATTCTAACTTTGCAGCTTCAAAATGCAGAGTTTCTTCCCTGTTTTTCCTTAGTTTAGAAGACTGGGGCATAAATGTTTATCAGCCCATAAGTTTTTAAAATCTAGGACCAGACTTTTAGGATATCTGAACATAAGGGTCCAAGTCTCTGGACAGTGTTTTATTAAAAAGGAAGTGAGCCTACAGTCTTACTAGTGAGGCAAAGTAGAATTCAATAGCAAAGAGTCCTCTCTGAGCACTGAATTCTATATCCATTGCCTATCCCATATTTCCACGTAGATATCACATACGCATCTGACACTTAACCAGTTCAAAAACAATGAAAGTATCTTGGTTTCTGCACAAAGACCTCCTACCTTTATAACCCCCAAATAGTTTCTTGTCAGGTTTGTCCCATCTTAAGGGGATCACCATATCTCACGCCAAAAACACACAAGTCATCTTTTGTCACTCAGATATTTTATCCAATCCAAAATCAAGTCCTCTCAATTTGCTCTAATTTAAAAATTGATCTCAAATTGAGCAAGTTTCCCAGCTTCAGAATAAACACCCTAGTCTAAGCAACAATGATTTTCCTCTTGGATTACTGAAACAACATCCTTCCTAGCATGTCTTCCTACCTTTACTCTTGTATGTCTCTGGTACATTCTCCACCTGGAAGCCAGAATGATCTTTTAAAATTGAAAATCAAAACATATCAGTCTCCATTCAAAGCTTTCTAGTGGTGTGCCATGATAGTCAAAATTTATTCCAGACCTTGCCCTGGAGCCTGTTCACCTCCATTATCTTTTTGCCCTGCCTCCCTTCCTGACCACATCCTCGACCCTTCTCTCCTTTGCTTATTGTTCCTCAGAAACACTGGACTTCTTGCCATTGCTAGCACACGCTCAACTCATCTGTGTCATAGCAGTTTATATATTCTTTTCTCTCTCCCTGGAATGTTATTTCTCGACATCTGTGTCTTGCTTCCCATTCATTCATGTCCCTCTGCAAATATCTTCTGCTCACAAGTGTCTTTTATAATCACCCTATCTAAAATGACTGCTTCTCTCCTCCTTTTATCTTATTCCCTATTTTTTACTTCACAACAATGACCTCTGTCTATTTCATTTCACATTTAGTCATGTCCTTTTTATTCCTGTTTCTCATACTAAATTGTAAAATTCTGGGAAGATGGAGATTTTTCCCTTTATTCACTGGTGTTTGCTGGTTTGTAGCATAGTGTCTGGCACATGACAGGCGCTCAATAAGCGTTTGATGACTTTATGACCAAATGAATGAATGAAACAGAGGTTAAGATTGAGTCCTGAGGAATTTGAGGAAAGGTAAATAAAGAGGAAGGGCTAGGAAGATCTGAGAAAAAACCTGGAGAGCTACTAAACGTGGTAGACCCTTGACTTCTTTTCCATGAATATGTATTCCAGTGAGATATTCAGTGCTTCTTAGAAAAACAAACAAGTCATCAAACTGGCATCTGGGACGGGAATGGGGGGAAAAGCAAAGGAGAAGTGGAATCATTTAGAAGCTGCAGACTGTTCCTTTAGCAAATGACTGAATGCTAAATTTAATTGGATGTGCTCCACTAGAGAAAATAGTCTACTCATTAAAACATCAATACTTGAAGTTCCAAGCAATCTGGCATCTTTTTTGAATTACAATATGTGCAAAAGAAAGACTCCTACAATATTTTATCCTAATAATAGTTTTTATCCATAATTTGTATTGGGTGTGCAATCTGTGGAGATGAGAATTTTCTAGACATTGATCATCTGATTTTGAATCAATGTTATAAGCACATTCATATTTGTAAAACTGATAGATTGTTATATTCTAATCCCCTGAGTTTAAATTAATTCCAAACACACAAGCTTTCATATACTTTTTATTTTGATTTGGAACTCAAAGGAAAAGATTAGCTTTGTATAGTGGAAAGAATGTAAGCAGTCCAAAACCCTGAGATTTTATCCTAGATTTAAACTTCAGTAACTCCTTAACCATAGGCTAGTTCTTCAAGCTCAGTTTCCCCATATACAGTTTAGAGATTATTCCCACGTCTGTTTTGAATATCAAATGATACAACATTTATGCCTGAATTTTATAAATTTAAAAATATCATTAGGAATATCATAACAACAAATATTAAAGTTAATACAGAAGTAATCTTAATAACTTTGATTTAATAGATTTTTTTATTTATATGCCAGTTTGGCAGTAAAATGTAAACTTCATCCTATGGTCTTCAACATCCTATACAACAGGGCTCCTGACTGACTCTTACCCACAAAACACTGAACTTGTCTCATTCGTCTTGCCTTCCTTCTAACATGCCAGGCTCATTCCACCTTGAAGTTTCCCATTTGTTGTTCCTTTTTCCTGGAAGTTTCTTCCTCCAGATCGCTTGGTCCTTTGCCACATATAGGATACATTTCAAATGATAGTCCCCAGAAAGACCTTACTTGACAACTCCATGTAAAGAACCAGCTTCTTTTATATGTACCTTCACAAATAGGTGCTTCCTCGCAAATTTCCAAGTTGTCTTGACTTAACAGCCCTTATACACTAAATGAATTTATGTATTTGTGTATTTATTGATTTTCTCATTCTGCCATGCCTTACTTCCTTTTATAAAGAAATATAAGTTTCATGAGAGCAGGAACTATTGTTCATTAGTCTTAGATCCATGGTTATAGAAGGAAGGAAGAAAAGAGGGAAGGAAGAGAGAAGGAAGAAATGGGAAGAATGAAAAAAAAAAAAACTTTAAATTGGAAAATCTTTATGAAGACTTTATGACTTTATTTGGCATATCGTGAATCCCTAATAAGTGATAGTTGTAATGGTTATGGCTGTTTTTGCCACTGTTGTTAGCATTGCATACATTCAGTCCTCAGGAGATCGGAAATATATATATACACATACATATTTTTTTTTTTTTTTTTAGAGAGGAAGATCTTAAGATTTAGCGAGGGCATCATTGTTCCTAGAAAATTCATAATGCCATATTTAGCACTTAGCTGTTGCCCATTTACCAGTGGACTCATCAGCAGTTTCATGGGAAACATTATCAGAAGCACTTGGGGGACTTAATAACCTGAAATTTGATGAAGAAAATTAATTTGTAAAACCTAGGTTTTCTGAACCGTTAAGTCAAGGTATAACCCTTTGACTTTGAAAATTTCAAAATGTATTTGTTCTGTTAAGCATTTCATGGCTTATATATCCCAAATAGATATTGAGATTATTGAGGCATTTTGGTTAGAGAAAGATCTATTAATATTCTCTATTAATATTCAATTGTCAATGAGATTGACCATTAATCCCCTAGGTGTCACCATGGATGTTGAAAAAAGAAGTTTAAAAAATTGTTTTACTAGACATAAATTCTACATCATTTATCCTATGAATAAGGCATCATAAGATTTATGGCAAAACAATTTTTAAAATTAATTTGTGGGGACGCCTGGGTGGCTCAGTCAGTTAAGCATCTGCCTTCAGCTCAGGTCATGATCCCAGGGTCCTGGGATCCAGTCCCACATCTGGGTTCTTGCTCAGCGGGGAGCCTGCTTCTACCTTTGCCTGCTGCTTCCCCTGCTTGTGTTCTTTCTTTCTTACTGACAAATAAATAAATAAAATCTTAAAAAAAATAAAAGTAATTTGTAGAAGGATGATAAAATAATAGAAGAAAAACCCCAAAATAAGAATCTAGCTTTAACATAATAACAATGATAATAATAATCATTAAAAAATAATAATTACCATTATAGTTATTATTCATGTTGTTTTGGAAAATTGAAACTATTGATCAGGGAGAGATTTGATAGCAAGAATGTTCCTGCTTCTTATGTAATCCTCCATGTTCTAGGCATGCATGACAGGCAGAAAATAGCATTAAAAATTAAGAATAAAATAAATACTTCATTTTCAACATTGCTTTATTCAAAACCTCTCTTTGTCTTAACAGGTTAGGTTTTCCTGATGGCTCAGTATAGGCTGAGCAATTGGAAGAGGTTCAAGATGTATTTTAATAGGGCATGTCTGAGAAGTAGCAATTTACAAATGAAATACTTATTGTAAGTATTAGGAGGTTTAATTTGAAAGGAAACTATTCTTAAGAGAATCATCTTGAATCATTATCTTGTAGTGCTAAGTGTACTGTGCTATATATATTTTCAAGCTAAGTAATAACCCAATTAATATTTGAAATTCTTGAAAACCGTTCTGGTGACTGCACTCAAAATGTGGCCCATGCAGGAAGTAATTCCGGTGAAGTCAGAGGAAGACATTGCTTTGTGACCTGTTTTTACTAAGCTTTAGGTGCTTTGTATTCTACTGATTTGGTAGTTAATCATTCATCTTCTCTTTTGCCAATTACCTCCATAATTATTTTTTTCCTTTATAAGCCTCCTTCTTTTATCAGCTTCTCCATTCCAAAGATTTCATATATTTTCAGAAAATCATCCTTGAATAAAGCCTGTAGGAGATCCTTAAGCCACTCTTTCACTTGGGCTGATTTTTATTGTGTTTTTCTCATTAGCAGTCTTCCTTGAAGGATTAGAGTGAAAGAACCAGGTGTATTATTTCATATGACCTCATTTGTTGGAATTTGGTATTTGCATAATTACATTTGACTTATAGATAGAACTTTTGTTTATGGTTTTGAGACTTAGAGTTTTTTTTTTATTCCTTTTATTTTCTTTAGCCCCTATTCAAAAGTTAAAGACTAAGACATTACAGAGACAAAATGGACACTTTCTAGATTTCCATTAGAAATAAACAAGGACTTTGAATTACACAAAACTTAGCCTAAGCAGTCATTGGAAATCAAACCCAAAGTAAAACCTATTGTTTCGGATTGCAAAACGTTTAGTTAGAGGATGGTAAGTTTGTAAGTTTGAGCTTTTCTGTACTTCGTGATATGCATTTCTTGAAGCCTTAACATCTCTTTGTTCTTGGAACCCCTATATAAAAACAGTTATCAGTGCTATATGGTTGCCTGTTACTTTTTTTTGCAATAAATAAGTTTATAAAAGATTTGGGCATATGTATTTATTTATGGATTCTTCCCATGCGTGAATTTACCTGATGAGATAAAAATAAGGTTTCTGGCAGTCATTGGTGATACATATTTACACTACTGAAAGACATTTGGATCAGTTTGTAAATGTACACCTGACCATTTGTACATAGATGTATTCACTGCTATGAGAAATACTAAGTGTTTTGTGAACAAGTAACATGAATCCAGAATAGTCCATGGAAATAAGGAACGATCTGTGTTAAAATGGAGTTGAATACGTAGGATTATAGTAGTGGGGAAGAGGGGCATTTTGAACAATTTGGAAGGGTTTGTGATCTGCATAAAGCCTTGAGATAATACTTCAATAACTGGAAATAAGAAGGATGGAAAGATAACCAGGCTGAGGGAATGATATCAACAAAGGCACAGGGTATGAAAGAAGCCCTTCCTTGAAATGTCACAAGTGGGAAATGAAGAAGCAATTGTTCCCAGCTAATATCATAAAGTTGGCACACTTTAACACCGTTTCTACAATCTATTATTTTAATTTGTTCTTCTTGTTCTTTGCTTTGTCAACTAAGAGTGTTATTACTGTTTTATGCATTTAATGGTTGCTTCAATTTGCTAACACACATTTGTAACTTACTATCTTAGACTTATCTGGAGTCTCTTTCCTTCTGCTTAAAGAACTTGCTTTACAATTTCTATTAGTGAAGTTCTGATGTGATGCATCGTCTGTTTTTGTCTGTTATGCCTTTTTTTTTTATTATTCTTTATTCCTTAATTGGAGGAGTTTGTGTATTTATAATTTATAGAATCATTAATCTATTTGGGTATTTTCTGCTTTCTATTTATTCCTCCTATTGCAGCTTTTTACTCTTTCTGTCCCCCTACCCTCTCTAGCTCTCTCATTGAGAATGGCTTCAATCAGTTTTTCCCCTTACGAGTGTGGCATTAATGCCCACTGAATGACTAATCTAGAAATTACATATGCATCCTTAACTCACCAAATTGTAATGTCAATCAAGGCCAATATTTTCTCTTCTGAATAACAGAAATTCTCTAAAATTTACATATTTTACTCTCCTCCTAAATTATACGGTATTTCTTTTGTGTATTTTAATTAACTTAAACCCTACCAAATATTATTTTTGCTGTATACAATGTTTATATACACATTGATTGTCTGATCTTTATTCCATTATGTAACTCTATCTGGGATCATTTCCCATCTAACACATATCCTTTAGGGATTTACCTTTAGTGTAGGCCTGGGGATGGAGACTTCTCTTTTTCTGTGTCTATGTCTTAAATGCCTTTACTTCTGAAGAATATTTTCACTGAAAATTGAATCAGTGAAACAAGTGGGCTCTTGTTTTTTTTGCTTTTTGTGTTTTTTCACATTGAAGATATTCCACTTTCTCAGGCTTGCATTGTTCCTATGGAGAGGTTAGGTGTCAAACTTCTCCTTTGAAAGTAGTGTTTTATTTTTCTCCTGTTCTTTTAAAAAAAATTTGCGCTTTGTCTGCTTCATATACTGGTTTACTCTGATGTGTCAGGTCGTGGATTTATTTTGAATTATTTGGTTTGGAAAATTTTGAGGTTTTTGAAACTGAAAGTTAATTTTGTTTTTCTTTTTGCTCTGGAAAATTATCAGCTGTAATCTTTTCAGGATTTCTTCTGCTTTTATTTCCCACCCCCCTTTTCCTTCTAGTATTGTCCAACTTTTTTCACTGTTTTCTATGTCTCTTTCTATGTGTCTTGTCTTTCCATGCTGACATCCAGATACTTTTGACCTACTATATTCCATTTTACTAATTATGTTTTCTGCTCTACCTAACCTACCATCAGACATGTCCAGTGAATTATTAAATTTAATTATTTTTCATTTCTTAAATTTCTGTTTGCTATTTCACCTCTTATATTTTCCTGCCTCTGCACATATTTTCAGCTTTGTTGTTTATTTGTTTAAGTATAATTATCTTTTTTTTATAATGTTAGTTTGATGTTTTCAGTATTTAAACTGCAGTGTGAATCTCCTTTTGCTCTATTATTTTTCTTCTGGTTTTGCTCATATTGTCTTATTTCCTTTGTGACTGGTTAAGCTTTGTATGTTGGTCCTTGCCTTCAAAAACGTGTGCCAATTTCCTGAGGTCCAGAATAAATATCCTTTTTACAGAGAGAGGAAGTGTTTGATTCTGCTTGGTGTCTAGGAGACTGCCATTTTGGAGACTCTCTAAAATCAGGTTTATGGCTTGAGGTTCCCCTGCTCCACCTAGATTAGGTGTAAGCATAATGAAAGCCATACTGTAGCTGACAATTCTCAGGAACATTTTGTTTTCTTTCTGTTCAAGCTGGGCTCAACACCCAAGTACTTTTTTCCTTGGTTACTTATTTTTTTTTTAAGGAGGGAAGGAGAAGCATGGTTATTATGCTTGCCCATGCTGAAAGTTCAAGTTAATGCAAGGGAGGGTATTCTGTAAGTCTCCTACTTTCGATGAGGCTGGCCCTCAGCTTAGTGTTTCTCAGTACCTACGGATAGCACCTGGAAGTCCAGAGTGTGATACTGGCAGATGCCACCAGGCAAACATGGCTTTGTGCTTTAATGCTTTAGCTTACTATCTTTTCAGATCTCTAAATCTTTTAGGAGATGATTATATTTTTTATTCTAACGTTTGTGTTATTTTCATAGCAAGATGATTAAGACAGTTTTACCTTTACAGTTTTGCACTATAATTTTTTTCTGACTTCTTACTCTTCCATTTCTGACCACCATTTCCTCAGTTATTATTGCATGTTCTCAAATACTATGATGTGTCCTTTTACTTGAGGCTCATAGATTCTTTGCAAAAAATTAAAACAAAATAATGAGTTCTGTTGAATAACTATATTTTTAACTTTCTTATCATTTTGTATTTTGTCATTATTTCCTTTCCTCTTTTATCAGTGAAATGATACTAGTTCTTATGGTTTAATAAGCATTTCTTTCTACTACGTTATCTGTCCTTCCATGAGTTAGGGCATATTTGTGTGACTTATAATTTTTCACTGGCCAACAACTTATAATTTTCATACATGTATTTGTTTTAGAGCACTAAAATTGTTATATGCATATAGTAGGAAATCAGAGCAGTAGATAAAAAATAACCTATGATATTTTGGCACAACTCTTGTTACCATGTAGGAGTATTTCTTTTCACTTTAGCTGAGTAGACTTTTTATTATAAAGCTGTTAAGCATAATAAAGTGATACATCTCTCTAGTTAACATGGGCAAATGCTCATTTAGTAATGTTATCTCAACTGGTTTATTGCTGACATTTATTCGTGAGTGTGTAATATTGCATTAACTGGTAGGCTCGAGTTACAAGCTAATACTTTTGAGGATAGCTCATCTGTGTTTGACTTCTAGATCACCGTTATACCAGAGCAGTTTTCTCAAAGTGTTCCGAAGTCATGAATTCAGTAACGGTAATAACAGTAGGGCTTATTACATTACATAATACATATAAAACATTTAGACATGTTTCTGGAACATAGCCAGCACTCTGATGATGTTTGCCGTTTTTCATACTCAAATTTCAAATAAGCTGTGATATAATAATACACATAGTTGGAATGTTATATGCATTATTATTTCCCAGAAGTTTTAGGTAAGCAATATAGAAAACTAATAACACAAACCAGTTGACGTTCTTCCTTTTCTGGTATTTTAAGACTCATCAGATTAATAAAGTTAGACTTTGGGCGTTTAGAGCAGAATTATGTTTTGTGTGTATGGGAGGTATTTTCTTACTACAGCACAATTTTATCTGTTTTTCATAGTTTCTCAACACTGGTTCAGCTGAGAATCAGAAACTTCCTTTTCTTTTTAAAAAATGTTGTACGTAAAATCTACGGTGATAATTAACTGCATCATCACACATTCCTATTTCTACTCTAAATTAAATTGATTCTTTTTTTCCGTATGTGGATGTGGTATATCTGTAGTTGTCTCAGTACACGCTCTGTGGACAGATTGATCACTTCTAAAGCCTCTTTTCTCACAGAAAGTACCTGCTCTGTAGATACTTGAAGTTTTTCAGTTTGCTGAATGGGCAACACAAGGTGGCGCCAGGGGAGCCTCTCCCACATTTATAGAGCATAGACAGTCCCACCTGGAAAGCATCTTAGAGGCCACTTTGTTTTTCAGGTAATGAAATGGAACCCCTGAGATTGTTCCCCCTATCACACCAAGTGACAGCACAGAGCTAGTCCCCTCCATCATCTGGAAGAGTCAGTCAGCCCCTATCTTGACAATTTTAGTTTGGTTATTTCATGTGTCTCATTGGGCTGTCTCATCAGTGATTCAAAGGACTCCTATAATCTCCCTGGATCTTGAATTCTGAATCATAATGACTTTCCCACAGTACTTACCCCTTTGAAGAGCTGTTCAAGTTTTTCTAAATTCTTCTTAGATTTTCTGCTACATTTACAGACACTTATTCTTATTTCCATTATTCATGAAGGCATGCAAACAGTTGGAAAATCTCAAAATGTGAGCCCAGTGATTTCTTTATTTTTAATTCCTGAGCATATTTGGATTAAATCCACCTTGAAATGCCCTCTAGACATTAATTTTCAGTAGTTGTCTTATAAAGGCTTTATTTTGCTTTTGTTCACAAACGGCGCAGATGTGAAATTTGGCTGGACCAATTAGAAAGACTTTGGCACCTAGAAGCAGAAATTCACTATTCAAATTGACTTAGATGAAAATGGAATATATTACCTCACAAAGCAATGAGTCTTGTTGAAGCATGACATATTAGGTGGGTATAGGTTAAGCTACAATAAAAACGAGACTCCAAAATACATGGTTAAACAAGATGGGAGATTCTGTTTATCAAGATGCAGGTGGACCATACCCAGGGGCTATTCAGGGCAGGTATGTGGTTCTGCTCTATGAAGTCATTCCCCCAAAAAGTTCTGGTTGTTGTTTTTCCAGCATCCTATATGATGTTATCATCATTCTTCTCATTTGACTCCCTATATATGTTCTAGCCCATAGGAGAGGGGAACAAGAAGGAAAAGAAGCCATTTCCTTTTAAAGGAGTGACATAGAAGTTGAGAACTGGTCAGTTGTGTTCACATTCTGTTTCCAAGGACTCATTCTCAAGATCATATCTAGCTGTGAAAATGATTGGCCTAATAAAATTAAAGTGAATTTTATTACTAAAAGGAAGGAGGGGAGAGTGGATACTGCAGAGGTTGGGGGTGGGAAGAATTAGCAGCACCAGCCACAAGCAGGTTTCCTGGTGTATTGATTTAGTAGCTCAGTTGTGTCAACTTTGTCCTTTTAAACTTTTCTACCATCAACAATGTGTCAGTTTTCTCTTATACCAGTTCTGCCCACTGTTCCAAGAAAGCCAGAGATGATCCAACTTCCCAGATATTCAGGGGCAAAAGGGGCTATTCTTTTCCTAGGATTTTATATCTGGAGTGATTTACCCTTGCCCAGAAGTCCTTCAGCAGACTCAAGGTTACATGCCCACTGATGGATCCACAAAGAGAATGAGAGCACTGTTTTTATTTAGAACAGCCAGTATTAACTGCTGAGCTGGGAGTAGTAGGTCATGACCCTGAAGCCACAGAGGTGAGAGAGATGTGTGAAAAAACCTGGAGTTCTAATGTCAAGGAAGAAGAGGGAGGGTGGATAGAAAGTAACCACTGCTTACTGAACAACTATGTTGTTGAGACCAATGAAAAGTACAGCTTTCCAGCTTAAAGTGGTTCCAGGAATCTTAAAATCACCACCCCCCACTCCGAACCAAACAAATAAAGAAATTAAAGTCCAGATAGTTTAAAGGACTTATGCAAGGTCATATGGCAAACTAATGATTGAACTGTATAATGTCATTCTTCCAAAAGCTCCCAAACAAACAAATGTGCATATAAATAAACAAAGCAACCCATTTTTCCACATATGTTTATGTTGATAAAGCAACAGCTATATAAATTTGTACAAATGAATGAACAACTAGAATCCATTGTAACACTTTCTCAGAGGGGCTTTAAAAATAACAACTGTCTACAAATTGTAATTTTCCACTTCTGGTCTTCAAGAAAAGCAAATGCTCTTCCTCTATGTGACTTCCATGAGGTCCAGACATTTGAAAGGTATGGTGATTTAAATCAAGCAGCCTTGATGCTGCAATTATTATGTAACAAGTTCTGTGTAGAAGAATGAAAGTGGAGGGGGGAGAAAATATTAGAAACAAGAATTCTACAGGAGGAAAATGAAGCCATAAAGTTAATATGGTTGCTGGAGAAACATGAGGAGGCAGAATAGATATTAGGGACTGTAGTGTAGAAAATATTTATGGGGACACCTGGGTGGCTCAGATGGTTAAGCGTCTGCCTTCGGCTCAGGTCATGATGCCAGGGTCCTGGGATCGAGTCCCGCATCGGGCTCCCTGCTAGGCAGGGAGCCTGCTTCTCCCTCTGCCGCTGCCTCTCTCTATCTCTCTCTCTGACGCTCATAAATAAATAAATAAAACAAAAAAAAAAAAATTAAAAAAAAAATTTATGAAGTAGATGGGTTTAGGTTTCCAGTTTGTACAGTCTGAATATCAGAATAGATATCAGAATATCAGAATAGAGCTGTCACTGTGGAGTGCTCAGCATGACAAGGACAAAGACAGGAGGACATTAAGACAGAGAGCAGTGAGAAGAAAGGACGCTGGCTCTAGGAGATGACCCAGAGAGCTAGACAGTGGTACACAGGGACCCCATGGGACTCATCAAGTCAGTCTCTCAGATTTCTCTCTGAAGAGTGAGGGATACCTTTAGGAGATTTTTAGTAGGGGATGAAAATTAGATCATTAAAAAAGATGAATTGGACATGTGTGTGAATGATAAATTAGCAGGTGGAAAGAATGAAGTCAATGAAACCAATTAAGGAACCATTGCAGTAACCAAGGGGCAAGTTTTTGTTTTGTTTTGTTTTGTTTGCTTTTTAGTAAAGATTTAGAGGACTCTGACAGGCACAAGGGGGAAATAGAACACAAAGGAGCACATACTTAAAAGGTGGAAGTAGTAGGTCCTACAATATATCTCCAGAGGTCAAAATTTGAAGAGATGTATGGACACATTTCAACTCAATATTTAAGACAGAACTCTCTCATACCTAGAGCTTTCCAAAACTGCAGTAAAGCTACCTAATTGGGTAATCTCCCTCATCACTGAAAGTTGTCAACCCAAGGTTGAAGGAAACCTGGAAAAAGAAGTATTATCTTAACTTCTGTATCCAGTGTGATTGGGCAGAAAGGTAATCAAAATCTTTCATGTTAATCATGCAGATATTTCATGACTGCATTCTGGAAGTGTGTCCTTAGATGGAGAGCTTAATAAACACAGAAAAAATATTAACAAGAATCTATAAGAAAACACCCTGCAAGTTTACTAAACTTGAGAGAGAGAGAGAGAGAGAGGGAAGGAGAGAATGAGAGAAAGACTATAAGCTAGATGTAATGCGTGTATTTTAAATCAGTGGTTTTAATTGAGGACATTTTTTATTCCTTAGGGGTCATTAATTAATGTCTGGAGACATTTTTGCTTTTCACAACTGGGGAGGTGTTACTAACATCTGAGAGGAAGAGGCAAGAGAGTCCCCCAGTCCTCACGCCAGAGGAAAAGAAAAGCATTATCTGGCCTCGGATGTTAGCAGTACTAAGGTGAGAAACCCTGCTTTAAGTGAAAAGGTACACAGCCACTCAATCAACATTCTTGTTTGGTTTGAAATTTTGTATGCTGTTGGTCATATATTGTGCTGATTTACTGGTCCACGTGCAAGGGATGCAGGAGCTAGGTTATTTCCCCAGTGCATGTGGTAAGTAAAGCATCAGAAATAAAATGTGTCTAAGAGATTAGAATAAGACTACATTCTTCTCGCTGTGAATGACTTTTTATTCTATTTCATTATTAAAATAGGTTGTTCTTCTCAGAGGCATAATATTACTTAGTGTGACATCTCATTTAAAATTGTCCTTGAGAACTGCAGATAATAATATTGTACCTGGCTTCCTAATTTGACTCAGAAGCTAAAAACCAACTGCATTTGTTAAGCATTTTATTTAAAATTGGTTAATGTGTGAAAAAGTCATAAATTAGAGTGACACCTTTCAAAAAGGCCTATTTAAATCACACCACAATAAAAGTATGCCTTACGTTCACCAGCAAATGTGTTATTAATATAAACCTTGTCGACTATTCCCTAAGAACGACTTTCTGACTGAACATTGTCAAGCACCTAGAAATGATTGTGTAGCAAAGGAGAGACTTTCCCTGTGGTACAGTCATTAGAAAAGACCTTAGAAATTGCCCAGTTTTGAATGATGAACTAGAGCTCAAGAAAGGGAGTCTAAAGACTCTTATTTGGTATGAGCAGTTTATTTGTAGACTAGAATCCAGGCATTCTGACTCCCAGCCTGCTACCGTCCTGCCAGGACTTCAGGATATCTCCATTTAAGAAGAGAACCCGTGTTTCAAGGGATTATCTAATGCAGATTCTCCCCAGCGTGGCATTTGTAGTCACTGGAACTGAATGGTGGTGAAGAAGAAAAAAAATTGCCATGACCCAAATAAGGCTTGGAAATATTGCATGCTCAAGCTTCACAATTGCACATCTAAATTCATTTTAATCAAAAGCATAGTTAAGAGACACTCAACTTTGTCTACAGTAAATTGACTATGGAACTGCAAGTTCATTGATCATCAGCTAATGTCCCATGGTCCGCAGCTTCATGCGAAACATAAAAACTGGCCAAACTCTAATGTTTTACACTTGGTCACTCTGTCTGACTTGACCTTCCCTTCTTTCCTTCGTGGTCTAGCCCCCACTTTCCCTGCAAGATCTCATATTGAGGCATATCCTCTGAGAAGCTTCCCTGTTCTTCCTCTGGTTTAGGTGACATTTCTCTACTTTTAACTATCCTGTGAAAATATCTATTACAAGACATTTCATACTATAATTTAATTGTGTTTTCTGTCCCACTAAAGGATATGGTCCTTGAATTGTTTTTCATCCCCAGCTTAGTGTCAATACTAAAGTAGATCCTTAATGAATGCAGTCTCAGTAAATAAAATTTGTAGTTTCTCTTCTAATATCTTTAAAAAAAGTACATTCCAAGCCTCCTTTGCAAATCTTATCTTTCCTTTCAGAAAATATTTCATTTTATTGTATTTAGGCCTTTCTGTTATTCTGTCAAAATTATGTTCAATTAATTGCACCATAGAATTTTTATCTGATGTCTTTCATATATACATTTACATATATGCATACACACAGATGCGTGCGTGCACACGCACACACACACACACGGGCACACAGTAGATTGGGACAGAAGAGGCCATGCTGTTCATAGGTTATTACATTTGGTCAGGTTCAATGTATCACTAATAAATATGTGAAACTCTGAAGAAAGATGATGATAATTGGTATTGTGGACAGAATGTCTACTTTGTGCCAAGCAGTATCCAGACATTTACAGATTTTTACCCCCAGGTCTTATAACCATCTTAAAAGTTAGCCAAATAGTGAAGAACAAGTTCTTTGAATTTGGATCTTTGCTTTGAATTTTTGACCTTCGAATTTATATTCTGTCATTGATATTCTGAAATATCAGTGTACTCGCCAATAATAATAATAATATCAAAGGGTTGTCATAAAAATTAAATTAGTGCCTTAAAAATCCTAGTACATGGAAGGGTATCAGCATTTATTGAATATTTGTTTTGTCCCTTTTTCATTATTATTGTTACCTAGAGAATTTAAGACCAGTCAAAATCCTCTCTCTTAAATCCTTTATATTTGAGTTGAACAAATCAATTTTCATTTAATTATGTATTTTAAGAATATTCTATTTAATTGCCAAAACAACAGGAATTAGAGGAGTGGTTTGGTTGACTTTAATTTCACTAACCTGTTTCTCATTCTTTTCTTGAAGCAGGGATCTGTTTAAATTTTGTCAAATTTATGGTTCTTTGAAAAGATAGGTGTTCCTAATTCATCTGCCTCTGCGTGTCAGCCTATAGGACCTATCACTCTAATCCTGTAGTGCTTTGACAGGCTTACAATCTAAGAATGAAATGATTGAGGAGAGATAGGATGGATATGCTCAGTGGTGTAAACACAGGGATAAGGAAAAGCAGTGTGGCTCTGCCCTAAATGTGATAAATTTCAGTAGCTAGGCTTCAAATTTATTACGTTTAATTCTTTCCAGATTGATTTAAAGTAACTTTCTTTGTTCTGGTGTTTCCCCTCTAGCACCAATGGACTGACTCATGTATTATGACACTCCATTAAGTACTATGACATGGCATATGAACCCAGCTCCTGGACCTTCCACTTGACCAGTGCCCCACCCATACACCATAATGCAGGTGGCCAATGACTGCCCCCCTTTGCCTCACTTCTACTGTTTGTGGAGGTGTTTGAGTGGACATGTTTGTGAACATGTGGATTTATCATATGTTTTAAACTGTGGCTCTTACTCTTGAACTTGGATTTCTCCTTTTGACCCTTGGCCCTCTCTATGGATTTAGCTTGTTCTCAATCAGAATGCTTTTGTGTAAAATACTTGTACCCAGCACTAGGTTATGGTCTCACTCTAGCCCCATGCAACACAAGGGGATTCTGAAGGATCACCCCGCCAATCCATGATGTTTCTCTGGTGTAGTACTCCAGCATGACAATGCATAGGTGCAAATCAAATATATCTTTAAAGACCTCTCTGAACAATTTAACAGCTTTCCCTGGAAGCCCAGTTCAGTATTTAACTGTCTTCCCTGCTCTCACAGACCTTCTTATCTCTAGTTTCAGGCTTTTCTGTAACTAATGTGTCACTGTCACCCTTCAAGGGAATATGGGAGAAATTAAGTAAGGGGCAGTATCCTGTAGTACAGTGGATCTCCAAGGGTGGTTTGTGGATCACTAGCAGCAACCATCTGGGAACTTGTTAGAAATGCAAATTTTTTACTCCCACCCCAGACCCACTGAATCAGAAATTCGTGTCTAACACTGTGTCCTTCAGAAAAGTCACTGGGTGATTCTAAGGCCTGCTAAAGTTTTAGAAACACTGATGTAGTGGCTACAAGTACAGATTCTTCATTCAAATAAACTCACCTCACTGATTTTAGCTATGGGCTGTAGAAAGATATTAAACAACTTGGTACTACTGTTTTCTCATGCAAAATGCAGATAATAATGGAACTGACATTATAGGATGATGAAGTATAAATAATTAATATAGGTAATGCACTCAAAAAGTTGCCTGCTACGTAGTAGAGTGTTCGATAATTATAGCAAAGACCAAGAGAAGGCATTGACAACAGATTGCAAATGTTAGGGAGGTGAATGAAATGCCAATATTCCTGAAATTTCTTCAGATTTTCACATTATTGTTAGTATTTTCAGTAATTCTGCTCTATTTACTTTCTGCCTAGAATGAGAGACATGATTTGTTTTTTTAGTTGTCAGATAGAACTGCCCCTTCATTTCAAGTGAAAGTTAGAATGAGAAAGAAGTGTGGGGTGGTTTTTTTTTTTTTTTGGTTATTAAATATTACTCTGTCTTAGAAGTGGAAAGTAAAACTGCAATCATTGAGTGCTGGGTGTTATGGAATCAAGAGTCTTCTCTTTGGAAGAGCCCTAGAGATCAGCTATTGTAATAACCTGACAAACACATGAATTTCCTCAAAAGTATGTCCAACCAGACTTTGTCATCCAACACATCTTTAGTGAGGGGAGTTTCTCCACATGACAAAGCAAGGTGTCACTCATCGGACCTTTTAAGTTGTCAGAATACAAGGAAACATCCATTCCCTTTAGTCTCTGTCCCTTCATATGCAATTTGCAGGACAAAGTACGAGTGAATTAACCTCCAAGATCCTCTGATGATCTCTACAAGGGAGATAAGCGTGTCAATCTTGCAAGCATATCCTAAGGATTCAGTGAGAAGACACACGTAGAGTAGAGCACTGAGATATTGCTCAATAAGTGATGTCTCTCTGAAGAGAAACTTCTGCAAGATAGTAGGCTACGACATGAGACCAAAAGTCTCTACTTCTCTAAGGCAGATGTTTGTGTTAGGCATGGTTTTAATATGGGAGACCAGACATAGAAAAGGTAGTGAGTCTTACTGGAAGGGATTTAGGTTCAAGAAAAAGTTCGTAACGACCAATGTGTATTTTATAGCTACAATAGGTTTGTTTGCTGACAGTCCTTTCCTTGACAGCTCTCATCGCGATTTATGAGAGTGTCTTATTTTTGGCAATATTAGAATGTGATTTCCAAGTTTGCCTGCTTATTTAATCTTTCCTACTCCTTGATATAGCTCTTCCCACTTGTGTTTGCAAGTGTTTGGATGTCACCTTTTTGTTAATTAACTCCTTTATTTTTTCTGTCTCTTTTTTGTGTACTCTGCAGGTTGCCTTTTTTTTTTTTTTTTGGTTTCCTAGTGACAGCTTCCTTTCAGTTCCTCTTCTGTGTTTGCCTTTCCTGAGAAGGAGCCAGTGTCAAAATGTTAGCTCAGTCGAGTTTCCCATTACCAGCTCTGCAAGTCCCCAGGCCCCTACTGTATTTAGCAGTCTAGGAGCTATTATAACCCAGACATCATTTTCAAATTGTCATGTAAATACATTCACAAGGCTCAAGAAAATAGGAAAAATACAGACACCTGTGAAATAATGATTGCTGTTGCCTTACCTCATGCCCACTCCGTGTTAGAGATATCCAGAGCCTTTCTTTGGAAGCTGATACAGCTGTGCTTTAACTGTGAAATTAATTATCAGCTAGTAGGGTTAAGGACTTAAGGTGTGAAAATTGCTGGTTGACAAAAGCTGTGGCTCCATTACATCTTAAAACTGAAGGAGATAAAGTGAACCAGTCTCAAAACCTTCAGTTTATTAGTCTGTAAACAAATACCCCTGGAGGGTGTCTCATAGGGAAGTTAGTTGAGTAACAACAACAGCAACAAAATAAAAACGAAATAGGCAACTTCTACATGTAGTATCTTCTTAGACCTTCAGTGTTTTTAAGCAGATATCTGGGCATTAATTGCCAGGCATTCATTTCTCAGAAAACAAGCTGGTTAGGTTAGCCGAGATGGAAATATGTGACCTGTCTCACGGTGGGACTTTGGGGAATTGGCCTTTCCCAACTGTGTGGTCCTGGTGAAGTTCAACAGACTAACTCATCTTTCCAGCTCAGCGATTGGTACCAGCAGGACATCTGACCAAAGAAACATGAATGAGACACTACTTGATATTTGATAAAATGATGTTCTATTCTGTGTTGAAAGTTGTTAAGATGCTTGGCTTACAGTTGTCAACAGTTATCTTTCCCTCTTCCTGGTGAATGCTTCTATCCAAAGAGAAGCCAATAGAGAGAGGGAAACACAGAGGACACTTGGAGAGAGAAATACAGGGCCCCTGATAAAATGGTCAGAGCCTTTGGGCTCCAGCCATACCTAAGCCAGCTTTGTCTCTGGACTTGAAAGTTTCATGAGTCAATAAATTCATTTTTATTTGAGCTCTCTCAGCTGGGTTTCTGACCCTTGCTACCAAAGACTTCTGACTAATATAGAAGCCCTATTAAGAGCTCTCTCAGTTCCAAGGTAAGCTATTCTTTTTTGAGTGCCTAAATATGATAAACCTATAACAGGCATTGGGGTACAAAGATACCTGACACACACCTTGACTTCAATGACCTGGTCCTCTTATTGCAAATATAGGGCATATTATACAAATAGACCCCTGGTGTACTGGAGGGTAAAAATAATGGTTAAATAAAGGAAAAGGAAATACGTACTAAGATCTGAGAAAACTGAGTTTAGCAAATGGAAGCTAAGAAATAAAACTATGACAGTGTTGCTTTACAAAAGGATTCAAAAAGCTTCATAAGTTAGTACAAGGAACTCTTCAAGGGGAACTAAACATTTATTTAAATGAACTGAGACGTTGGGATAAGACATAACTGAAATATCAGTTATAATGACTTGGATTAGTGGCAGGCATCATGATAATTATGATGGAAATTATATTTTACATTTTCTGGCTATCCACAGACTTCTGGATACCTGTACCCCTCAGTCTGCCCCGTCTTCCTCTACCTTGGGAACTCCTATTGTTGTATTAAAAACTGCTCGTACATGTGCTCTCTTCTCTGAAAACTTCACCTAGTGAATTTTTGATCTTCTGAACCATTTAGCTGTTTACGTAATTTTTATGCATATAGGTTCCTACCCTCAAGGAGTTGATATTGTGTGTGCAGTTTCCTGATTTGCATTGAGTCTCCTCCTGTTTTTTATTTGGGGCACATATTTTACTTGGGATATTTTCTGTGCCTATAACCAGTTACTCTGTGCAGTTATTGCTTTAAAAAATTTTAATAGGTTATGATTGTTTTCACATATAGTGACTAAGCCAGTATATATTTGTCTTTTTGTTGGGTATTCATCTAAGAGGTGTGTCTCTTAGACCTTAACTAAAGAGGAAGCCTAACCATTCCTCTTGGTGATATTTCTCTTTCTCTCTCTCTCCTTTGGAGACCTCATGGAGAATAAGACCAATGAACTACGAAAGTTAGTGTTCATGACAAAGTCACATCTAGGCTAGACACAGTTTTATTTCCTGTTCACTCTATACATATCTCTTTCATTAACCGTATTCATCGACTTTTGAAAGTTCCAATGTATCTTAGCAGAGTTATCAAAGGCATTAAATAGTAAATAATTCATGTGGATTTTGCCCACTTTTGATGAAGATCTTTAAAAAGTGCACAGAATAGGGGCACCTGGGTGGCTCAGTCAGTTAAGCATCTGCCTTTGGCTCAGGTTCTGGTGTCAGGGTCCTGGGATCGAGCCCCACGTTGGGCTCCCTGCTCAGTAGGGAATCTGCTTCTCCTCCTCCTCTGCCTCACCCCCCCCTGCTGGTGCTCTCTCTCTCTCTCAAAGAAATAAATAAGTATAATCTTTTTTAAAAAGTGCACAGAATACAAAAGGAGACAATGGTGGTACAAGAAGTAGAAAAAAGAATGAGATCCTGCTTGAGGAGAAGGGGAGATTAAGAGCAACAGAATTTGGAACACTTGCTCGAGCTGCTCTTTCCCACAGATACTGCCCCTTGGCTGATAACTCTTGAAGGTTTTAGGTTTTATGTTACCAAGGGATGCCCTATGCCTGATGACAGTCATGCATTCTTGATTAATTTATGCATCCATTCACTCATTCAGTAAATATTGAGTGCTAACGTCATACTAGGTACTACTATAAACATTGAGGTAGAGTCATTAACAAGTTAGACATGGTTGCTTACGTCACCGCGCTTAAAATTCTAATAAGGAAGAGGATCTGTAAATAAGTAAACACGTAAATAAGGAAAGTAGTCTTTCTATTGCATATAAAAATATGTATTGCATTCTGTAAACAGAATAATGTGATGAAGACTACATATAAAATGGGAGAGGGCCCTCCAGGATGTGGTATTTAAGCTGATGTGCAAAGGGTGAGGAGGAGTCAGTAATTTCAACAGTCAGAATAAAAGCTATCTAAGAAAAGGTAACAGCAAGTACAAATGCACCACCATTGCAAAGGGGCTTGAAGCTCAAGAATCCAAAAGGAAGCCAATGGGCCTGCACTGTGCTCAGCCAGCAGGGTTGGCATTGGGGAGCTTGGGGACCTCATCCATGAGAGGCAAGATCTTGCATGGCTTTGAAAGCCTTGAGCAGAGTTTGATTTCAATTAAATGGTACTAGAAACATTAAACTTTTTAAAAGAATGGCATGAACAGTATTTTCAAAATATCACTGTGGTAATTCTGTGGAGGATGGTTCACGATAGGAGAAGTGGAAGAGGGGAGATTTGAGTTTCTTGGACAAAGGTGAGAATGGACAGTAGTGAATGTATGTTTTCGAGGTAGATACGTTATGGGTTCAGTTTGGTAATCTTATCTGGTCCCTTTCCAATCTATTTAAACCTTAGAAAGTTTCTTGATGTTGAAATGTAAATATACAAGACTAATGATACAGCTGTACAACTAACAAGGTGTGTTCCTATTTAGGTAATGTCTTATACAGATATTAGCTATTGCTGTAACATAATTACCTACATAATTGCTCTTTTTGAGAAAAATAAGAATTGCCCTATGATACCAGGTGCCAGGCTTATAATTTCCTGTCTTTCAAGGTAGTAGAGCTTTGCCTCTGACAGAGTTCAGTCCTAAGAATAGGTACTGCTTCAAAAAAATGCTGTTCCAGGATATCCTCTATGCCAACCTCCTACCCTGAAATTCCAACCCTTTTTCTTTGATCTAGGATTATCCATGGTCCAGTGACTTCTAATGTCATTGCTGGCAATTAATAATTGCTGCTTTGGAGAGAGTTCTCTCCCAACTTACAGTGACCCTGCCTGCGCTTCATGCTAATCCCCTCATCCCTTCAAGGATTCTGACCCCAGTCCATTTCCTCTGTTCGTCCTTTGTAGCTCAGAGTCCCCCAACACTACGGAAGCTGAGGCAGGTCAGATCTCAGCACTCATCTGCTCACTTGAACATGGGTCAACATTCTTGCCTCACAAACACCATTGCTACTGTTTGTCTTTCTTCTGAATGTCACTTTGGGGACTAAGTCTCCTGAAAATAGTTGGCCAGACCCTGCTTCACTTTGCTCTGTCGATATGTCTAAGAACACTTCCTGGAGTTAGTTTTATGTCCAGATGCAGATGGTAATGGACTGACCTTTCTAAGGGAGAGGCTGTTCAATGAAAAGATAATATATACCATAGAGCTGTCACTAAGGCATAATTATAACAACGACACAAAACTGAATTTATAGGGCCCCAGATGTTCACATTTATTTCTAGTGTCTTAAGATGGAGCATTCTTCTACCTTTTCTGAATGGTGTACAGCCAAACCTTATTTTTTAGATCTTTTCTAGCTCTTACTGATGGAATGCCTTATGCCTTGGTCAAGTGTTGAAGAAATACTCATCATACCAAGCCACCGGCAGGGACTTTAAAATCATACTAAGGATTTGGAATTTATCTATTGATAGTAGAAAACCTTTAAAAGGCTAAAATAAAAATGAGTTTATGTCCTTCGAAAAGTGTTCTAACTTTCTACCTGTTCACTCCTGTGTTTAAGGAGCTTTGAATTACATATGACAAAGCATCTAAGGGTTTGGCTGATAGCAGTTTTATTTTTTAAGGGAACAGTTCTTGGTATTAGTTATGCACTTTAATATCCATTAATGTTTGGTTATTTCTTTTTTTTTTTTAAAGATTTTATTTATTTATGTGACAGAGAGAGACACAGCGAGAGAGGGAACACAAGCAGGGGAGTGGGAGAGGGAGAAGCAGGCTTCCCGCAGAGCAGGGAGCCCGATGCGGGGCTCGATCCCAGGACCCTGGGATCATGACCTGAGCTGAAGGCAGACGCTTAACGACTGAGCCACCCAGGCGCCCCAATGTTTGGTTATTTCTTTATACATTTTATTTATGTATTTCAGCCCTTTGAATTAAATTACTCAAAACCTCTATTAGTTTCACTTTGAGTTACTTGATCTGTCCAAAGCTGAGAAAGTTGTATTGAAGTCATATTCCATTTTCAAAGAGCTTTTACTTAATTTATTTTGATTCAGTATTTTGTTACCTAATGATTTATGACTCTTAAGTCCATTATGAATTGTACCTTTTATCAATATGAAATGATGTTTCCCTCCTATCTAATGCTGTTCAGCTTTGATTTTCATTTATTCTGAAATAATATCTCAATTATTTGCCAGTCATTTTAACATTTTTGTAACTAGCATATTTTTGGATTAGGCAAGTATATAATCTGAAAATGCTTAATGCAACTGACATGTTCAGAAACCATTTTCATCTTTTGTCATGATTAATATAGATCTCCAGAAATTAGGTGAAAAATTTTGATATATATATATGTGATATATATTTATTATATATGTGATTAGATATATATATTATATATCACATATATTATATATATATATATATAATCACATTTTCCTTCATCTTTAGTAAGTACTCTTCTGTAACATATAATCTTAGTGAAAAATTGAGCTAACAGAGGTATTGGCGAATTTGTATAGAACAACTATTTTCCTATTTCTATGTTAGTCAGAGGAGGGTAGACTATTCTGTAGTCATAGGATAAAAGGAACGAAGGAAGCAAGGAAGGAAAGGAGGGTGGGGGAAGGAGGAAAGGAAGAAAGGAAAGAAGGAAGGAAAAAAGGAAAAAAGGAAGGAAGGAAGAAGGAAAGATGAAAGAACCTCAGTGACTTAACACAGTAAAGGACTTTGTTGTTGTTATGGCACAGTGTGATTCAGAGTATTTCTCTTCCAAATGGTGACTCAGAGATCCAGGCTCGTCTTCCTCTTGTTGTTGTGCTACCGCCTGGGCTGTGTGGCTCCCAAGTTGCTAGAGAGCAGAGGACTCTATAATAAACAGGGCGACCACCCACCTTTCTTACTCTACATCCCCTTTACGTGTTTGCTTATTTCGTGGGAGAGCTTCTTAGTTTGTCTGCTCTGCTATTAATCCAATTTGATGCCATGTCGGTTCCTTTTTTGGTCTGTTTGCATACATAAATTCTTCTGTTGCATTTTCAGTTCCCTTACAGTTTTTTTCCCCCCTGCCATCATACAGCTGTCTTTTTTCCTCCTAATGGCACATTGTTATCCCATAGATGAAGTGCTGAAGAGAGAAATTTTATAGACTTTTATAGAGACTGAGGCATTTCAGATTCTTTGGAAAATGTCAGACATTTCCTTAAATTTTCTTCTAGTTTTAATTGTAGTTTTGGTTGAATGATAAGATCATCTGAGTCTTCATGATGACGTGCTGTTCTTTTTCTCAAGCTCAGAGAGCTCATTTTTTTCCCCATCTCCTGGCTCTGCAGAAATTGAGGAGTGATCCAAACTGACTCAGTTGTGTGTACAGGTGTGTGAATCAGTCTTGATTCTGATTTCGTCAGATGCCTCTTTGCCCTGCTTCCTTCTCTCACCTCTGACTCCAGCTGAAGATAAAGTTCTCGGTGGCCCCACCTCCCTTTGTTCTGATGGCTTCTTGCCTCACTCATGAGTTTTGCTATCTTTCTTTGGGCTTCGTGGATGCCAATGTCATGTCACGACTCAGAATCGTGAGGTGTGAATACTCTTTAACATTACTTTTTTAAAAATGGGAAATAGGGGCCCCTGGGTGGCTTAGTCGGTTAAGCATCTGCCTTTGGCTCAGGTCATGGTCTCAGGTCCTGGGATTGAGCCCTGCATCTATCAGGATCCCTGCTCAGCGGGGAGTCTGCTTCTCCCTCCCTCTCTGCCCCTGCTCCTGTGCTTTCTCTCTCTTGCTCAAAAATAAATAAATGCTTCATTCTCCAGTTGCCAATTCTGAGAGTGTTTGTTTCCTTTGAAAGGTAAACAGATTTTAGAGAGTGAGATCTGGTTCCAGTTACCCATGTGCTACTTGACTTAATAAAACACACGTGTGGGGCGCCTGGGTGGCTCAGTTGGTTAAAGGTCCAACTCTTGGTTTTGGCTCAGGTCATGATCTCAAGGTTGTGAGATTGAGCCCCGTGTCAGGCTCCACGCTGGACAGGGAGTCTGCTTGGGATTCTCTCTCTCCCTCTCCTTTTGCCCCTCTCACTCTTGCTCTCTTGTTCTCTCTCAAATAAATAAATCTTAAAACACACACACACACACACACACACACACACACACACACTTGCATTGCCTTTTTCTTTCCT